>NW_027188387.1:0-23715 GCF_041381155.1 Argopecten irradians | reverse complement strand
AATCACTCTCCGTCTGAATAAATATAGCCCGATATTAAAATTTATCGCAATTCCAAAAATGAATAAGTTAATTTTAGAAATAAACGATTACCATAAATCAAATATTATTAAATAGATATTATATTAATATTATGTCTAAATAATGATTTAAACTACATACAGGTACTTACAATTATGTATTGGGCTAATTTTCCTATGAGTCTGCAATCAGTTCATCTACTAGAGATCGATGTTGCCTCTTGTTCATGCCAAACCCTACTAGTGATCCAATACCCACCCTCAGATAAACTACCCAACATTCACTCGACGTAGACAATAGACTAAATACCATATAAGGACACAAATATGATTGGACATACACATTACGTCACATTCACATAACTCATCGCTCTCACTTACACGTGCCTTTTCCGCGCGCGCGCGCAACGATCTTGTCGCATTGCGTATCCCCGCGACCCGCGACTATCGCTACACGGACCATACGACGAACGCGCACTAAAATATAACGTATACAAAATAAAAGTAGTAAAATAACACTACTACATTCTCCCCTCCTTAGATGGAGCTGTCCCCATCTATATGTCAAGGACAAACTATAAACAAAATATAATGAAATTACAATACGATAAAAAGAATATACAACAAAAATCTTAATTTCAGCCACAAAATTCATCCCGTACTCCCCCCGCTCGTAAAGAAGATGCCCCTCATCTTCCGCAAGGGTTTCCAAAATAACATTACAACATGGTTACAAGTATCCAATGACAAAAGAAAAAAAAAAAAACTAAGTGCTTAAAATTTTTAGCATTGCCTGTTGAGCAGCCGAAGGCATATCCCGAAAGGACGCTGAAGATACCATGTCCACCAGAAATAAAGCCTTCATTTTCCAGTCCGGCACCGTTTACAACAGGTTGCTTGTGAACATACAAACTCGCCAGAGGTCATCCAATTAGGCGGTCGTCTGTTCCTTGTCGATCTCCTTGGCACTAGAATCTCCGGTTCAGGCAACATTAACATTTCCCTGTACTGCATCAGCAGCTGCATTCTCCGGTTCAGATTCCGACGTTTCCACATCAACGAAACCAGTGCGAGGTCCAGGAATATGTACCGTGTCATTGCTCGACCGGATACCATCCTGCGTGGGTGGCCGCTGAACATCGGAATTAATATCCATGCCCACAACATCCTCATCGGAACTGTCGCTACTATCGTTCCCGGACAGTGGTTCGACGAGTTCCGCCACAGATTCCTTTCGAAGTGGTTCACGTTCCCAGCCTCGACCTCCTTATACGTGGAACTGGTCGAGGTGGAAGTTCAGGAAGTGGTTTCCTTATCTATTTCCACAGTATCGCTCCAATGGGAAGTAGATGGTTCCGATGGAGGGTTTTTGATTTCCCCTTCCCGTCTTCCCTCTGTATTGTGTATACAGGAAATGTCTCCATTGGGCTGACTCTTTACGATGTACACGTCAGGTTCCCATCGATCCGCTAGCTTATGTCGTCCCTCAAAGGCCAGTACTTTGACAAGAACTCGGTCTCCCGGTTCCAAAACGGCTTCCCTACTACGAAGATCGTAGTCTGCCTTCTGTCGACTCTGCGATTCCCGAGCCTTCTTACTTGCCAAGCTAAACGAATGAGACATCCTGTTCCTTAAATTCTTAATATAATCCGGTAAAGAACGTGAAGTAGGTTCCCACTCAACAAATCCACACAAAAGATCAACTGGTAAACGCGTGTGTGTCGTCCGAACATTAGATGGAATGGCGAATATCCAGTAGTCTTGTGCCTTGTGCAGTTATAAGCTAACGTTAGAGATCCTACGTAGCTTTTCCAATCCTTTTTTTGATGAGGCTCCAGTGTTCCCAACATGTCAATAAGGGTCCGATTAAATCGCTCACACATCCCATTCCCACTAGGGTGGTATGGCGTCGTCCTTGATTTGGCGATGTGTAGTGTGTCACATAAGCTCTCGATTACCTTCCCCTCAAAGTTAGCGCCTTGGTCGGAAATGTAACCTCCGTGGAATTCCGTAATGCTCAATAAATCCTTGAAGCGCCTCAGCAGTCGCTTTAGCAGACTGGCTACGGGTAGGTATCGCTTTTAGCGTACCGCGTGAAGTGATCAGTAATTACCCAACACATCCTGGAACCCGCCTTTGGAAACTTCCAATTTCAAGAAATCCATACACACCAAGTCCATGGGCTGGGTGGTGACAATGCTTACCAACGGTGCCTTGACATCAATCTTAGACTTCCTGAAGAGACATCTTTGACATTCCTTTAGCCACTTCTCCACGTCTTTGGTCATGCCAGGCCAAAAAAATCTATCCCGCAGCAATGATAACGTTCTATCGCGTCCTGGGTGGCCCCGTATCATTATGTAACGACGTCAACACTTGCTCGCGCATGGAAGCCGGCAGTACAAGTTGGTCTACTTCGCCCTCTTCATCAGACATGTGTCTATACAGCACACCACGTTTCAATTTCCAGCTATCCCAGCATCTCTTAAGGGTGGCGCTCTCTGGAATAGCGGATAACCTCTTTCGTGACGGCTTCAGGTTCTGCCTTATGACTGGCAACCATTCCCCAATGACATCATCATCTGCCTGTAACTTTCTCCATTCACGTGCTGTCATCGTGCGGAAACCATGTTCGTCTTCAACTTCAAATGTATCCAATGCCTCTGCTGACAAACTCAAACATTCTACCAAGGGTCCACTACAGGTAACTGCTCCCTTACACACTGCTTGCACAGACTCTGCCGAAATGCTACATCCCGGAAGTCGTGACAAAAGCATCCGCATCGGCATTGTTCCTTCCTGGTCGATACTTTATCTCGAAGTTGTATGCTGATAAAGCGGACAGCCATCTATGCCCCGTCGCATCAAGCTTAGCCTTAGATAGGACGTAGGTCAAAGGGTTGTTGTCCGTTAAAACTGTAAATTTCTGTCCATATAAATGATCATGAAACTTCTCCGTAATAGCCCATTTCAACGCCAAGAACTCCAGTTTATGAGCTGGGTAATTCCTTTCCGATTTACCTAATCCTCGGCTGGCGTAGCAAATAGGTCTCAAATGTCCATCCTGCTCTTGATAAAGAACAGCTCCTAGTCCCTGGGGTACTCGCATCCGTGTGCAGCTCAAACGGCCGGCTGTAATTAGCATAACCAAGGACAGGTGGGTTGCACAGTGCATCCTTCAGACTCTGAAATGCAGTAGCCTGTTCAGGACGTCCACATCCATTTAACGGTACCCACATCGGACTTCACTCTACCCTTTTTCTTCTTATCTCTTGTTGGTGGCAATAAGTTGGTTAAAGGCCGCGCAATCTTTGCAAAATCCTTTACGAACTTTCTGTAATATCCCGCGAACCCTAAAAACTGACGTAATTCCTCAGGATTAGTTGGTGTCGGCCAATCTCGTACCTTCTCAATCTTCTTTGGGTCAGCCTCAATTCCATCAGGTGTAACAATATGTCCCACGTAGGCAACTCTGTTCATGAAGAACTGACATTTCTTAGATGCAAGTTTCAATCCGTTGTCTCGTAATCTCTGAAAAAACCTTTCCTAACCTCTCCAAATGCTCATCATAGGTCCTTGAGAAGATAATTAAATCATCAAGATATATCAAACAAATGGCAAGGTGTAGGTCTCCCATACATCGTTCCATTAAGCGCTGAAACGTCGCAGGAGCATTTGTAAGTCCAAATGGCATCCTTGTAAAACTCGTAAAATCCTAATGGGCCAACAGAAAACGCAGTACGCTCCTTGTGTTCATCCTCAAGCTCGATCTGATGATAACCCGATTTTAAATCCAACAACGGTAAAGTAAATAAAGCGAATCCAGCTAAAAACAAAATACCAGGAAAAATCCCCACAGCAAAAAACAAGTCGGGGTAAAGCCATATGAAGTGCCCGTATGGTTCCTCTGATACACATCACGACGATAAATCTTCCCACACATTCTCAATGATCCTTCTTTCTTTCATTACCAAAACAACGTTCGAAGACCAACGGACTGTGTGATGGGCTTAATGACTACCTGCCAGAAAGCAATTGTTGAAGATCTAGTCCATGACCTTCATCGTACACTAGAAGGCGGTATCCACCTGTGACGCTTTTGTTTAAAGAACAACTGCATCCGTCAAATCGATTCGATGTTTCACGAGGACCAGTACATTCCAAGATCAGTGTCCCCATGTGAGAATATATCCTCGTAGTCCTTAATGAGATTTCTTTTCCAATACGCCAATTCATCTTCGGTAACAGCTGGGAAATTTGAAAAGTCTATCTAGTCTCATAAACGACTGAAGTATTTCCCATCTCGTCTATCAGATTTAGGCAACTCTTGTACAACCAAACACCGGCTGTATTTCACACAAAACGGCCTTAGGAGGAATTACAAATGTCCTTTGTGGTTAAATTTGAAAGCTGGATATCTAGCGGTTGTGTGTTATCACAATTCGTAGGAGAATTCTATCGCAGTAGGCGTAACGTCTATATCCTTCGACATGTTTAGAACGTTCCGTAGGGGGGCTGAATGATAGCGCAAGTAGTCGGATAAGCACTTCGCTGATCTATGTATCCCTTTTAGAGTAACCGTAGAATTGGGCTTCAAAATACAATCCATGTTTCCTGCATTCTTAACAAGGACCAATTGCTGTTACGATTACCTCGCTAAATCCCGGTCCCCTCTCAACGTCATACAACGAAACGCTAAAAACCATGGCGTATCCAACCCCTTCTGTAGATACTTCGGTCCTTTCATTCCTTCGACAATCTCCTAATAATACATCCAAAACACATTTGTCCCGAACAAAAACTGGTACCCTTCGAGTTATAATTGCTGTTAGGAACAACCAACAATATCACAGCTCTGCTCAGCTGATCCAGGTAATCTTCAAACTTGACATTCGTCTCAATCAATCCCGAATACGGCAACTGTTGTCCATCTGCACACTCAATAGCAAGTAGTTCACCAACAGACTGTAATTCCAGATGACTCAAATGGTGCTTTTCATAAAATCGTTGACTCACCGTAGACACCGTCGCGCCTGTATCCAGTAAAGCTCTGGTTCCAGTGCCATCTACTGTGACATCTACCTCATTTTAGCATTGCCCAATCATCCGTGCACCAGTAGTCCTCTTCCGTCCGTCCGGACCTTGTATTCGGAAAATCTATGAGCGGTCCGTCTTCATAGACTCCTTCCCTTTTACACGAACTCCGCGAAGTGATCCAATATTACTCGGCATCGCGCATCTAATATGTCCCGGCTGCCTGCATCTCCAGCAGATAACATCAGGTTTCTCAATCCCTAATGACTCATCATCCCCATCAGTCTTATCCTGAGATGGCCTAGAATGGTAAACAGATCCCTTTCCATAATTGTTTGAATTCCCTCTATTCCGGTTACGATGATCTCGGCTGTTCTTCCAAGATACCGCGCCTCCGTCAGACATCTGTTTCTCTAACCTCTGAATAGCGGCAGACAACTGGTTTACCATAGATTTCAAGTCCATCCGAGTCTCATCCTTCGTCTGTCTCTCCTTCAAACCACAGAATGAAACAAGTAGCTGTCGCCATCGCACAGATTATACCACCATCTCTTGACCTCTGCCATAGACCCTGACAGCAATAGCACAATTCTCACAAAGTCAGATATAGCAATCATGTTTAGTATGCCGGTTTATCGTCGTACTCAACTCCTGTCTCAATCCTTCGCGCTCGATCTCTCATATCTATCTATAGGAGTAGAGCGGAGGCTTATTAACGCTCTACACAGGTCGCTATAGCAGCATCAACCCTCACACACACACACACACACCAAGCCTACAAGCCCACTCTGTCCACGGTCTCTTTAGGATGTTGATGAATAGCTGCATAGAAGTTTACTCCAGCAAAGTCTCCTGAATCCATCAAACAATACCATACCAAGCTTCTCAATTTGGCGATCAGCTGGGCTGGCGTCGCATGAGCTCCAAGTCACTCATAGCTACCTTAGATGGCAGTTCCCTTCAACGACCTCCGAATCGACTAGTCCAATGTATATCCCTGAGACTTACCCGTATCGATGAGACATTGTACCTCATACTTCCATAAATATCAATACGAAGCCTCGCCTTTCCCATCATCTCCGGAGAATATAGGTATCTTATAGAACTCGTTCGGATGTCCACAAGTTAGGAAGAGCTAGTACTTTGAGTTATTACTTACCCCTATTGACCACGGAAACGATGGGTCCGCAGTATCATCTCCTCCAGTATTGCTGAGAAAATCCATCATCCGTGACTCCTCAAAGTAATGTAAACTTTCACCCTTGGGCCTAGCACCCAAGCTGAGAAAAATAAACTTCGTCGCCTCCGCAACCAGGATCGCTAATCCTATTTTTGGGGGAGGGTATCGCTTTCCGCCATGAGCGGAGTTTTCTCTTTTGAATCCGACATAACAAAAAGCAAGGGTTACAAAACATAAAACAAAATAATTAAAATGCTAAAAGCAAACAAACACCAGTATCATCTACGTGTCCTTACCAACACGGAACAAGTATTCTACTCTTGTCCTCATAGATGTAAAAACACTTACTGAATATATACCAGCCAAAGTCAGCAACATCCAAAAAAGCAACTAAAAAAAAAACATATATACACGATCGCGCGCAGTCAATATATATGCAAACACGCGCGTACGAGGGACCGAAGCGTCAATCCAAAATAGCAAAAATAGCACCTAACGCACACTCATATACTCAAACATAAATGCAGAAAGATTGAACGCACTCCGTACCATATAACATAGAACACACCAAAGCATTGACCCAGTAAGTTCCCACAAAAGAAAAAAAAAAAAAATTATAAATTCCTCTGAAAAAAAACAAAACAACAACAAACTATCCTACAATGCTAACTCCTAAGTGTAAAAAAAAAAACTCAACTAGCGAAAAGCGGCAGAGAAAAAAAAACAAGTACACCTATGGCACAAATGGTCCCGAAAAGATTAAAATAAAAAAAACTAAGTTTAGAAGCACAACAATCCTAACAAATGTTAAAGTAAAAAAAAATGCGGCAAAAAAGAAAAAAAAACAAAATATCAGTGGAACGAGTGATTTTTAGCAAAGTACACAGCGACAACCAAAATATAAATGTACCAACAAAACAAAAGTATCTAAAACTTCAATGCAAAAAAAATAATAATTAATTCGCTCGCCAAACAAAACCAAGTAATTGTAGCAAAACAAAAAATCTAAATTAAATAAGTATCCAATAAACTCGTCGTGTTTTTGTAATCAGCAAAAAAAAATAATCAATTACTCCATACTAATATACTATCGTGAAAAATTAAACAAGATTCTGAAAGCAAGTATTTTTTATATCTAAAAAAATAGTCAAAAAGTTACCGGAACTATTATGCCACAAGTACAGAAATAACCGGAAGTTCATAAACAGGAAGTTCACAACCGGAATTACAAATAATTAGAAAATACACATCTTATGACAACGAACGAAAATAATAAAAATACTGAATCGGTAGTTGAAATCAAGTAAATATTCACAAATTTCTAGAACAACGTTATCAAGAGAAAAAAAAACTTTTTTGTGAAATACAGACATGTCAATTTACACTTTTTAACCTGAAGATCACAGAGAAGCACAAGATTTATAGCAAGACATATGAAAAGTCAGTGGTACACAAATGTCATTTACCGTGTACGGTATCTTCTCCGGATATTCCTTCGTCCAGTTCTTATCCATTCACTTTCAGCTTAGATTCACTATAAGATACGCACATATAGGAAACGTGCCGTACACGCGCACTCGCTGGTCAAGGTCATCTGTAGGTCGTTCAAACGTAGACGCGTGTCTTTCCGATACACAAACATACACAATGGAAATCCATTCATTCATGGCGAGCCAAAGTAATCGTAGCTATAGGTTTCAAGGAAGACACCAATGCCTTGTCGGTATTCACTAGGAATCATTCCCGTATTGTCGACATACAAAAGATAATACCCTGGGCGCCAAACTATAAGGAAGACACCAATTACATCATTCATTTATTCGTTACCCTGTATTTAATATAAGTTATCAATTCCAAAAATAAAGTTATCTATATACATACAATTATACGGCTATACTCATATGTCCATATTACTTTACATGATCTAACGGGGATAGTTAACCATTCGTTATCAGAACATTAAAATAATAGCAATTAACAACATCTATAAGTATAACAACTAGATGGGCAACTATTACATAACTATAGCATATATAAAAATACCCACCTCTTCATTGTGAAGAGGGTTTTCACCGGGACCGTCGTCCGACGAGCTCAAACCACTCGTTTTATACTGTTGAAATAATAAAATACAATACAATTAATTAAAACAATACGAATACCATCGAAATCACTCTCCTCTGAATAATTATGCCCGATATTAAAAATTTATCGAAATTCCAAAAATGATAAGTTACTTTTAAATAAACGATTACCATAATCAAATATATTAAATAGATATTAAGATTATATTATGATAATAATATTTAAACTACATACAGGTACTTACAATTATGTATTGGGCTAATTTCCTATGAGTCTGCAATCAGTTCATCTACTAGAGAATCGATGTTGCCTCTTGGTCATCCAAACCCCAAGTGACCAATACCCCAGATAAACTACCCAACATTCACTCGACGTAGACAATAGACTAATACCATATAAGGACACAAATATGATTGACATACACATTACGTCACATTCACATAACTCATCGCTCTCACTTACACGTGCCTTTTCCCCGCGCGCGCGCCAACGATCTTGTCGCATTGCGTATCCGCGACCCGCGACTATCGCTACACGGACCATACGCGAACGCGCACTAAAATATAACGTATACAAAATAAAAGTAGTAAAATAACACTACTTACAATTCAAGGATGTTCAGACCTTGGCATCCATGTTATTTATATGTATTAACCAGGACAAAAGCATTGGATATGTATTAATGTTCTTTCCTGTCTTCGATACAGTATTTCATGATTTTTGAGATTTAAAAAAGTAACATAGATTTTGTAAGTTCAAACATATTGAACCCAAGGCGGTTAGCACTTTAGCACAGACAAAAAATTCTCAATATCTTGTTGTGATAGAGTATCATTAACTCAGGATCATGATACATAGATAATGTCTTGAAATAGGTTAAAGTGTTCACTTTAATTATGATATATTTCGACAACATTAGTAAACAGTTAATCAATCTATCCCCATGCATTCCTTACATACACACAATGAGGCTGGAAGCTATTCAAAACAGATTTATCTACGATTCTGGGGATATATGCTATTATCTTTCTTTACCTAATAATTGTAACATTTATTTACAGTTAGAAATCTATGAATCGTTCCTAAAATAGGTCCAACCTCCTAAAGTAAAGTAATTCATTTCACATAAGACGTATAATAATTTAAGTGGACTTTTAACATCTTTAAACTCCGGAATTTTTCAGAATCCCGGAATATAATCCATAATTTTCAAATAAGTTTATCAGTTTAGTAACAAATTTTCCATTGAAATGTTTGAACTGTCAAATAGTCTAGTAACTGACGTATTTAAATTTGTAACAATAATAGTGCTAAAGAACTTGTGTACAAAACTAATTTTGGGGATAAAACATGGTATTTTGATGCAACTAAGGATTGTAATGAAGTTTTAGCGATACAGCTGTAGACGGTCACTTCCCCAATATATGATATGTCACCATTTTCAATAATTCACTAGCGAATGCATCTGACCGCCGGCTCACCATTGAACATCGAGTAAGACAATGTTGTCTTCTAATGTATTAAATTTAGATTTAAAGTTACCACTGATTTGAATCAAAATAAGCGATTTCAAAAAATGGGCATAACGTTTACAGTTTTGGTGATGATTGATGTTAATATGGTCTAACCCAAAAATATCAAATATATTATCTTTGATGGTTAAAAACAGAAGATTTCATTAAGTCTATTTAACATTATTGACTATGGACTGGGTTACAAAATCTTTACCAATTTGATTGCTGAACCATATATATATCTGGATTCAAATGAAGTAATACGTCTTTTTTAAAAAGGTAGATTTATGTACGTGTATGTCAAACATGAAGTTCAAAAAAATTGTATGCATAAAACTTAAAAAAGGATAAGTCTGTTTTATGATTGTCATTTAGGAACAATTCAAAATGCAAATTTATCTGGAATATCATCAACGTAAAATACTGGCTATCTCATAATAATAACATGTTTAAGTTTAGTTAAGATAACTAGCCCAATCAGCCTGGTTGCATAATTATATATTTCGATTAATTATAACCAAGGCAATAAGTGTATCAAAAAAATTTTCCGTCATGGTAAAAGATAACAATTTAAATGTAGTAAAAAAACAAAACATGGACTAAGGTCACAGTGATAACAACCAAAACGTATTTGTAGGTAACTGAATCAATGAATATTATCAAAGTCAATTGGAATGAAAAAGTTAACCGAAGATTTTTTGCAAGCTGTCAAAATGACATTAATCTGTGTTATTGGAAAACTTTTAAGCAATTCTTAGATCTCATTTTTGTATTCTTCATGGACACACATAGTGTTTTGCAAAAACCCTTTTTAATTTCAATCACTTGCTATCGTAACAGGCCCATTTCAGTACCCCATAAGTTGCTTAGAATGTGGTTTTAAAGTTCAAATTAGATTATTATGACAAAGGTCAGCCTTGGAAAGGCCACTGTTCATAATAAAGACAGTACTAGAACATCCGCAATGTATGGCTTTAATCAGGTGTCTAGCCATTTAGTTGATTTTAGAATTCCACTAATGTTCTATTGTGTAATGTAGCGCAATGTTTCTGTTGACGCCGATAAAATTTAATGGCCTGTCATTGTACAATTTGGTAATTACATGACTGGTATCATATAGTAACAAGAAAGTTACCAATGGTTATTGAAAAGGCTCTTTCATATCAGCTTACAATTTCGCAAATTGTGCAAAGAAATTGAAACAATGTGACTAAATCATGGACCTGCGGTGTACGGGTTATTCACTTATTGGCTGTCCACAGGACAAATTGATATTGGTAAGTATTTCACCTTAACTGAGTGAACAATATTATCGTAAACCAGCACAACATCTTGGTATAGAAAGGGTAACAACACTTTTAGGATTTGCAGAGATTTAAAAGTCATTTTCTGTACTAATGGTAAAGCCAGATAACACCGCATTTGAAAGGATAGAGTATTTAGATAGCTTCACGATGTCCGTAATTACATGAAGTCCTATTATGACATAGTTACTTAACAAACATTTTAAAGAACCTATGCATAGTTGAAAATCTGAAGGGATAGTGCAATATTTTATTTGATATTTTAACTTGAAATATTTACATTTACCCCTAAGTTTAAAATAACTCGGATTTTATAACAGTCATATAAGTGATTTACTTTCAGGTTAATTAAAAAGGAATATCACCCCAGAAAAACTAGGTGGAACTGTCATTCTCTAAATTTTGTTGAGAATGTAGACCTGAATCGTCATAAGTGAGTGATTTTGACAAATCACTAACATCTGCAACAATGTGTCACCGAAGAAAAAAGGGTTCTATTTCTGGCCATTAACATAATGATTATATTCGTTCTTTTTACTGTTATTATCAAAATTTTAGTTATCTTTAACTAAAAGCATGTTATTATTTTCTAGCACACGTTATATTTTTGCTGCTGTGTTATCTCTATCTTTGCATGCGTTTGTCTTTTTTAAATGATGTTAGATTTAGTGGCTGATGTTATTATTTATTTTGCATTGTTATTCATTTCATTTCACGTGTTAGTGTCAGCAATGATTGTTAATGATTTTGTTTCCCATGTTATTGCCAGAATGTTACGTGATTTTTATGTGAAACTTTGTTAGCATCAACAAAACATGTGATTATTTACGTGACCACGTTACGAGTATCGTTGGAAACGTTATTTTTTTTGAAAGCGTTATTTTTTTCGTGGAAATACCACTGCCTATTGTTCTCATTGACCCCCTACCGGCGACAGCGCAGTGAGCCGGCGGGCGAGCTTCGCTAGTGTGTTGATCACTTATATAGTCGACTGGCAGTATCGCTGTCACTGTATCGCTACCGTATTGCATGTGCTGTGCAACTTAGCATGGAATATATATAGTTTTTCAGTTACTAGATATTTACAGTTCTTTTTCTCCAAAGTTTGCATTCACTGTATAAACTTATTGAAAATTCCTGACATATTAGGGTTGTGTTGGAATCGGCAAGGACGTTTAAATCCTTGTAATCGGTCATAGTTTAACTACACTGTACAAAGATTTGATGTTTTTTAACATATTGTGTATTTCAAGTTTATTGATTATTACGTTATAAATATAATATATAGATATGTTTCTGATAACGTACGTAATCTGTTTTGATTAAACGAAATTGTGTACATTTCTTGTATGGCTGATTAACAAAATTATTTGTCTCAGTTCGTACATGTAGTAGTGTTATTTTACTACTTTTATTTTGTATACGTTATATTTTAGTGCGCGTTCGCGTATGGTCCGTGTAGCGATAGTCGCGGGTCGCGGATACGCAATGCGACAAGATCGTTGGCGCGCGCGCGGAAAAGGCACGTGTAAGTGAGAGCGATGAGTTATGTGAATGTGACGTAATGTGTATGTCAATCATATTTGTGTCCTTATATGGTATTAGTCTATTGTCTACGTCGAGTGAATGTTGGGTAGTTTATCTGGGGTATTGGTCACTTGGGGTTTGGATGACCAAGAGGCAACATCGATCTCTAGTAGATGAACTGATTGCAGACTCATAGGAAATTAGCCCAATACATAATTGTAAGTACCTGTATGTAGTTTAAATATTATTATCATAATATAATATAATATCTATTTAATATATTTGATTATGGTAATCGTTTATTTAAAAGTAACTTATCATTTTTGGAATTTCGATAAATTTTAATATCGGGCATAATTATTCAGACGGAGAGTGATTTCGATGGTATTCGTATTGTTTTAATTAATTGTATTGTTTTATTATTTCAACAGTATAAAACGAGTGGTTTGAGCTCGTCGGACGACGGTCCGGTGAAACCCTCTTCACACTGAAGAGGTGGGTATTTTTATATATGCTATAGTTATGTAATAGTTGCCATCTATACATATAGATGTTGTTAATTGCTATTATATATGTTCTGATAACGAACTGGTTAACTATCCGTTAGAACATGTAAAGTAATATTGAACATATGAGTATAGCCGTATAATTGTATGTATATAGATAACTGTATATTAAATGGTAATATGATGTAATTCATGTTACAGGGTATTATTTTAATGAATAAATGAAGTGAACCTGACAACAGCATTGGTGTCTTCCTTGAAACCATAGCTACTACATTGGCGCCCATGTATCGTTGGATTGATGACCTTTGTGTACTGCCAGTCGACACGCATGACGGGATACGTTGTGATTCCTACCAAGTAGAATAGCGACCTTGAAGGCCCGACAGGTAAAGTCACCTGTGTATACCTATCGACGATTCACCTGGTGAATGAATGAATGGATTTCCATTGTGTATGTTTGTGTATCGGAAAGACACGCGTCTACGTTTGAACGACCTACAGATGACCTTGACCAGCGAGTGCGCGTGTACGGCACGTTTCCTATATGTGCGTATCTATAGTGAATTCTAAGCTGAAAGTGAATGGATAAGAACTGGACGAAGGAATATCCGGAGGAGACCGTACACGGTAAATGACATTTGTGTACCACTGACTTTTCATATATCTTGCTATAAATCTTGTGCTTCTTCTGTGATCTTCAGTTAAAAAGTGTAAATTGACATTCTGTATTTCACAAAAGTTTTTTTTTCTCTTGATAACGTTGTTCTAAAATTTGTGAATATTTACTTGATTTCAACTACCGATTCAGTATTTTTATTATTTTCGTTCGTTGTCATAAGATGTGTATTTTCTAAATTTGTATTTCCGGTTGTGAACTTCCTGTTTATGTACTTCCGGTTATTCTGTACTTGTGGCATATTAGTTCCGGTAACTTTTTGACATTTTTTTTAGATATAAAAAATACTTGCTTTCAGAATCTTGTTTATTTTCACGATAGTATATTAGTATGGAGTAATTGATTATTTTTTTTTTGCTGTTACACGAGTTTATTGGATACTTATTTAATTTAGATTTTTGTTTGCTACAATTACTTGGTTTTGTTTGCGAGCGAATTAATTATTTTTTTTTTTTGCATTGAAGTTTAGATACTTTTGTTTTGTTGGTACATTTATATTTTGGTTGTCGCTGTGTACTTTGCTAAAAATCACTCGTCTCTGATATTTGTTTTTTTTTCTTTTTGCCGCATTTTTTTTTTTTTTTTTTACTTTAACATTTGTTAGGATTGTTTGCTTCTAAACTTAGTTTTTTTTTTTTTTTAATCTTTTCGGACCATTTGTGCCATAGGTGTACTTGTTTTTTTTCTCTGCCGCTTTTCGCTAGTTTATTTTTTTTTTACACTTAGGAGTTAGCATGTAGGATAGTTTGTTGTTGTTTTTTTTTTCAGTGGAATTTATAATTTTTTTTTTTTCTTTTGTGGGAACTTACTGGGTCAATGTTGGTGTGTTCTATGTTATATGTACGGAGTGAATCTTTCTGCATTTATGTTGAGTATATGAGTGTGCGTTAGGTGCTATTTTTGCTATTTTGGATTGACGCTTCGGTCTCGTACGCGTGTTGCATATATATTGACTGCGCGCGATCGTGTATATATGTTTTTTTTTTTAGTTGCTTTGGATGTTGCTGACTTGGCTGGATATATTCAGTAAGTGTTTACATCTATGAGGACAAGAGTAGAATACTTGTTCCGTGTTTGGTAAGGACACGTAGATGATACTGGTGTTTGTTTGCTTTAGCATTTTATTATTTTGTTTATGTTGTAACCCTTGCTTTGTTATGTCGGATTCAAAAGAGAAACTCGCTCAGGCGGAAGCGATACCTCCACCCGAGGATAGCGATCCTGTTGCGGAGGCGACGAAGTTATTTTCTCAGCTTGGTGCTAGGCCCAAGGGTGAAAGTTTACTTACTTTGAGGAGTCAGATGATGGATTTTCTCAGCAATACTGGAGGAGTGGATACTGCGGACCCATCGTTACGTGGTCATGGGGTAAGTAATACTCAAAGTACTAGCTCTTCTACTTTGGACACGAGGTTCTATAAGATACCTATATTCTCCGGAGATGATGGGAAAGGCGAGGCTTCGTTTGATTTATGGAAGTATGAGGTACAATGTCTCATCGATACGGGTAAGTCTCAGGATATCATTGGACAGTCGATTCGGAGGTCGTTGAAGGGAACTGCAGCTAAGGTAGCTATGAGACTTGGAGCTCATGCGACGCCAGCCCAGCTGATCGCCAAATTGAGAAGCTTGTATGGTATTGTTGATGATCAGGAGACTTTGCTGGAGAACTTCTATGCAGCGCATCAACAACCTAAAGAGACCGTGACAGAGTGGGCTTGTAGGCTTGAGGACTTGTTGCTGAGGGCTGATGCTGCTATAGGACCCGCAGAGCGTAATAAGAGGTTACACAACAAGTTCTGGTCAGGATTGAGACAGGAGTTGAGAGACATAACCGGCCACAAGCATGATTCTATTTCTGACTTTGAGGAATTGTGCATTGCAGTCAGGTCTATGGAGAGGTCAAGAGATGGTGGTAAATCTGCGATGGCGACAGCTACTGTTCATTCTGTGGTTGAAGGAGAGACGAAGGATGAGAAGGATGACTTGAAATCTATGGTAAACCAGTTGTCTGCCGCTATTCAGAGGTTAGAGAAACAGATGTCTGACGGAGGCGCGGTATCTTGGAAGAACAGCCGAGATCATCGTAACCGGAATAGAGGGAATTCAAACAATTATGGAAAAGGATCTGTTTACCATTCTAGGCCATCTCAGGATAAGTCTGATGGGGATGATGAGTCATTAGGAAAGAAACCTGATGTTATCTGCTGGAGATGCAGGCAGCCGGGACATATTAGAGCGCGATGCCGAGTAATATTGGATCATTCGCGGAGTTCGGTAAAAGGGAAGGAGTCTATGAAGACGGACCGCTCATAGATTTCCGAATACAAGGTCCGGACGGACGGAAGAGGACTACTGGTGCACGGATGATTGGCAATGCTAATGAGGTAGATGTCACAGTAGATGGCACTGGAACCAGAGCTTTACTGGATACAGGCGCGACGGTGTCTACGGTGAGTCAACGATTTTATGAAAGCCATTTGAGTCATCTGGAATTACAGTCTGTTGGTGAACTACTTGCTATTGAGTGTGCAGATGGACAACAGTTGCCGTATTCGGGATTGATTGAGACGAATGTCAAGTTTGAAGGATTACCTGGATCAGCTGAGCAGAGCTGTTTATTGTTGGTTGTTCCTAACAGCAATTATAACTCGAAGGTACCAGTTTTGTTCGGGACAAATGTTTTGGATGTATTATTAGGAGATTGTCGAAGGAAGAAAGGACCGAAGTATCTACAGAAGGGGTTGGATACGCCATGGTTTTTAGCGTTTCGTTGTATGACGTTGAGGGACCGGGATTTAGCGAGGAATCGTAACAGCATTGGTCTTGTTAAGAATGCAGGAAACATGGATTGTATTTTGAAGCCCAATTCTACGGTTACTCTAAAGGGATACATAGATCAGCGAAGTGCTTATCCGACTACTTGCGCTATCATTCAGCCTACGGAACGTTCTAAACTGTCGAAGGATATAGACGTTACGCCTACTGTATTCTCCTACGATTGTGATAACACACAACCGCTAGATATCCAGCTTTCAAATTTAACCACAAGGACATTTGTAATTCCTCCTAAGGCCGTTTTGTGTGAAATACAGCCGGTGGTTGTACAAGAGTTGCCTAAATCTGATGACGAGATGGGAATACTTCAGTCGTTTATGGACAAGATAGACTTTTCAAATTCAGCTGTTACCGAAGATGAATTGCGTATTGGAAAGAAACTCATTAAGGACTACGAGGATATATTCTCACATGGGGACACTGATCTGGATGTACTGGTCTCGTGAAACATCGAATCGATTTGACGGATGCAGTTGCTTTTAAACAACGTCACAGGAGGATACCGCCTTCTATGTACGATGAAGTCAAGACTCATCTTCAACAATTGCTATCTGCAGGAGTCATTAAGCCATCACACAGTCCTTGGTCTTCGAACGTTGTTTTTTGGTAAGAAAGAAAGACGGATCATTGAGAATGTGTGTAGATTTCCGTCAGTTGAATCAGAGAACCATACGGGATTCATATGCTTTACCACGAGTGGAGGATATTCTGGATTGTTTAGCTGGATCGCATTACTTTACCGTGTTGGATTTAAAATCGGGTTATCATCAGATCGAGCTTGAGGATGAACACAAGGAGCGTACTGCGTTTTCTGTTGGCCCATTAGGATTTTACGAGTTTACAAGGATGCCATTTGGACTTACAAATGCTCCTGCGACGTTTCAGCGCTTAATGGAACGATGTATGGGAGACCTACACCTTGCCATTTGTTTGATATATCTTGATGATTTAATTATCTTCTCAAGGACCTATGATGAGCATTTGGAGAGGTTAGGAAAGGTTTTTCAGAGATTACGAGACAACGGATTGAAGCTTGCATCTAAGAAATGTCAGTTCTTCATGAACAGAGTTGCCTACGTGGGACATATTGTTACACCTGATGGAATTGAGGCTGACCCAAAAGAAGATTGAGAAGGTACGAGATTGGCCGACACCAACTAGTCCTGAGGAATTACGTCAGTTTTTAGGGTTCGCGGGATATTACAGAAAGTTCGTAAAGGATTTTGCAAAGATTGCGCGGCCTTTAACCAACTTATTGCCACCAACAAGAGATAAGAAGAAAAAGGGTAGAGTGAAGTCCGATGTGGGTACCGTTAAATGGATGTGGACGTCTGAACAGGCTACTGCATTTCAGAGTCTGAAGGATGCACTGTGCAACCCACCTGTCCTTGGTTATGCTAATTACAGCCGGCCGTTTGAGCTGCACACGGATGCGAGTACCCAGGGACTAGGAGCTGTTCTTTATCAAGAGCAGGATGGACATTTGAGACCTATTTGCTACGCCAGCCGAGGATTAGGTAAATCGGAAAGGAATTACCCAGCTCATAAACTGGAGTTCTTGGCGTTGAAATGGGCTATTACGGAGAAGTTTCATGATCATTTATATGGACAGAAATTTACAGTTTTAACGGACAACAACCCTTTGACCTACGTCCTATCTAAGGCTAAGCTTGATGCGACGGGGCATAGATGGCTGTCCGCTTTATCAGCATACAACTTCGAGATAAAGTATCGACCAGGAAGGAACAATGCCGATGCGGATGCTTTGTCACGACTTCCGGGATGTAGCATTTCGGCAGAGTCTGTGCAAGCAGTGTGTAAGGGAGCAGTTACCTGTAGTGGACCCTTGGTAGAATGTTTGAGTTTGTCAGCAGAGGCATTAGATACATTTGAAGTTGAAGACGAACATGGTTTCCGCACGATGACAGCACGTGAATGGAGAAAGTTACAGGCAGATGATGATGTCATTGGGGAATGGTTGCCAGTCATAAGGCAGAACCTGAAGCCGTCACGAAAGAGGTTATCCGCTATTCCAGAGAGCGCCACCCTTAAGAGATGCTGGGATAGCTGGAAATTGAAACGTGGTGTGCTGTATAGACACATGTCTGATGAAGAGGGCGAAGTAGACCAACTTGTACTGCCGGCTTCCATGCGCGAGCAAGTGTTGACGTCGTTACATAATGATACGGGCCACCCAGGACGCGATAGAACGTTATCATTGCTGCGGGATAGATTTTTTTGGCCTGGCATGACCAAAGACGTGGAGAAGTGGCTAAAGGAATGTCAAAGATGTCTCTTCAGGAAGTCTAAGATTGATGTCAAGGCACCGTTGGTAAGCATTGTCACCACCCAGCCCATGGACTTGGTGTGTATGGATTTCTTGAAATTGGAAGTTTCCAAAGGCGGGTTCCAGGATGTGTTGGTAATTACTGATCACTTCACGCGGTACGCTAAAGCGATACCTACCCGTAGCCAGTCTGCTAAAGCGACTGCTGAGGCGCTTCAAGGATTTATTGAGCATTACGGAATTCCACGGAGGTTACAT
Source organism: Argopecten irradians (assembly GCF_041381155.1). Taxonomy (NCBI): domain Eukaryota; kingdom Metazoa; phylum Mollusca; class Bivalvia; order Pectinida; family Pectinidae; genus Argopecten; species Argopecten irradians. The sequence continues at coordinate 4,486 of NW_027188387.1, read as the reverse complement.
TCCGACCAAGGCGCTAACTTTGAGGGGAAGGTAATCGAGAGCTTATGTGACACACTACACATCGCCAAATCAAGGACGACGCCATACCACCCTAGTGGGAATGGGATGTGTGAGCGATTTAATCGGACCCTTATTGACATGTTGGGAACACTGGAGCCTCATCAAAAAAAGGATTGGAAAAGCTACGTAGGATCTCTAACGTTAGCTTATAACTGCACAAGGCACAAGACTACTGGATATTCGCCATTCCATCTAATGTTCGGACGACAACCGCGTTTACCAGTTGATCTTTTGTGTGGATTTGTTGAGGAACCTACTTCACGTTCTTTACCGGATTATATTTAAGAATTTAAGGAACAGGATGTCTCATTCGTTTAGCTTGGCAAGTAAGAAGGCTCGGGAATCGCAGAGTCGACAGAAGGCAGACTACGATCTTCGTAGTAGGGAAGCCGTTTTGGAACCGGGAGACCGAGTTCTTGTCAAAGTACTGGCCTTTGAGGGACGACATAAGCTAGCGGATCGATGGGAACCTGACGTGTACATCGTAAAGAGTCAGCCCAATGGAGACATTCCTGTATACACAATACAGAGGGAAGACGGGAAGGGGAAATCAAAAACCCTCCATCGGAACCATCTACTTCCCATTGGAGCGATACCTGTGGAAATAGATAAGGAACCACTTCCTGAACTTCCACCTCGACCAGTTCCACGTATAAGGAGGTCGAGGCTGGAACGTGAACCACTTCGAAAGGAATCTGTGGCGGAACTCGTCGAACCACTGTCCGGGAACGATAGTAGCGACAGTTCCGATGAGGATGTTGTGGGCATGGATATTAATTCCGATGTTCAGCGGCCACCCACGCAGGATAGTATCCGGTCGAGCAATGACACGGTACATATTCCTGGACCTCGCACTGGTTTCGTTGATGTGGAAACGTCGGAATCTGAACCGGAGAATGCAGCTGCTGATGCAGTACAGGGAAATGTTAATTTGCCTGAACCGGAGATTCCAGTGTCAAGGAGATCGACAAGGAACAGACGACCGCCTAATTGGATGACCTCTGGCGAGTTTGTATGTTCACAGCAACCTGTTGAAACGGTGCCGGACTGGAAAATGAAGGCTTTATTTCTGGTGGACATGGTATCTTCAGCGTCCTTTCGGGATATGCCTTCGGCTGCTCAACAGGCAATGCTAAAAATTTTAAGCACTTAGTTGTTTTTTTTTTCTTTTGTCATTGGATACTTGTAATCATGTTGTAATGTTATTTTGGAAACCCTTGCGGAAGATGAGGGCATCTTCTTTACGAGCGGGGGAGTACGGGATGAATTTTTGTGGCTGAAATTAAGATTTTTGTTGTATATTCTTTTATCGTATTGTAATTTCATTTATTTTGTTTATAGTTTGTCCTTGACATATAGATGGGGACAGCTTCCATCTAAGGAGGGGAGAATGTAGTAGTGTTATTTTACTACTTTTATTTTGTATACGTTATATTTTAGTGCGCGTTCGCGTATGGTCCGTGTAGCGATAGTCGCGGGTCGCGGATACGCAATGCGACAAGATCGTTGGCGCGCGCGCGGAAAAGGCACGTGTAAGTGAGAGCGATGAGTTATGTGAATGTGACGTAATGTGTATGTCAATCATATTTGTGTCCTTATATGGTATTAGTCTATTGTCTACGTCGAGTGAATGTTGGGTAGTTTTATCTGGGGTATTGGTCACTTGGGGTTTGGATGACCAAGAGGCAACATCGATCTCTAGTAGATGAACTGATTGCAGACTCATAGGAAATTAGCCCAATACATAATTGTAAGTACCTGTATGTAGTTTAAATATTATTATCATAATATAATATAATATCTATTTAATATATTTGATTATGGTAATCGTTTATTTAAAAGTAACTTATCATTTTTGGAATTTCGATAAATTTTAATATCGGGCATAATTATTCAGACGGAGAGTGATTTCGATGGTATTCGTATTGTTTTAATTAATTGTATTGTTTTATTATTTCAACAGTATAAAACGAGTGGTTTGAGCTCGTCGGACGACGGTCCGGTGAAACCCTCTTCACACTGAAGAGGTGGGTATTTTTATATATGCTATAGTTATGTAATAGTTGCCATCTATACATATAGATGTTGTTAATTGCTATTATATATGTTCTGATAACGAACTGGTTAACTATCCGTTAGAACATGTAAAGTAATATTGAACATATGAGTATAGCCGTATAATTGTATGTATATAGATAACTGTATATTAAATGGTAATATGATGTAATTCATGTTACAGGGTATTATTTTAATGAATAAATGAAGTGAACCTGACAACAGCATTGGTGTCTTCCTTGAAACCATAGCTACTACACATGCATTTATTTAATTAAATACACTGTATTGTACGTTTTGTCTACGTTATGAATAGTGAAATATATATCCAAGTTCATGCTAAAAATCACTGTCAATACAAACTCCATTGTATCCGACTTGCTACCACGCAGGGACATGTGACATGCGCAGCGACCCGTGAAAATTGCCCGCGGGTCAAGCAGTCGTGGATATTTTATTTTCGTCAAGTATTATTTATCTACGCTAGAAGGCCGTTACCATTAATTTTTTATGTACTGTTTGGAATCGGCTTGTTAACTTAAGCCGTTATCTTTTAACTTCAACAAAAAATCTCTGCCGCGACATAGAGTCATCTAGCTAAAGGAAAACCATACTCTACTATCAAAGAATTTGTGTCACGATAAAATGAGGTGTGTTCTCCTTTCAAGACACTCGGAGTCATTAGTTGCCGGACACCTAGATATCCGCATTTCGGTGTCAGGACATGTATTGTGGTAACGAGACTTATTTGGTGCGTGACGTAATCAACCCTTTGCGAGGCAGCGCAGCTCATCACTATCAATGCTTGCATACGGCGCTCGACACACCTACTATACCTGTGATTTTCAAAAACGTCTTTTCAGCGATTGGGGATTGTTGCTACGTTTCTCTGATTTTTTTTATTATTAAATAGCATTGTCATGAACTTTCGTTTTCTTATAAAATGTTAGGCAAAGCGGGACGAAAGCGTAATTGTGAGAACCGCGATGAACAACGTAACCCTGTACAATTTCACCTGGATGCGGAGGCTGGTGGATAATTATGTATATTTAATGAGGGTAAAACTTTCGTGTAGATTTCTTACTTTTTTTTCAATGATTTATGCATTCTTTCTAAAGACTGTAGTAAAAAGTAACACACATACTTGTATTCATCTTAGCGATTAACATTTTTCTACATATTTAATTCTCCCTCTCTCTTTCTTTCTTTCTCTGCCTCCCTCTCTGAGTGACAGGTCACAGCACTTATAGGTTCTCTCCATGTCTGCTAGTGTGGTTACGTTATGTATAGTAATCTTCAGAATGTGCACACAAGTCATCAAGATAATTATAACATTTAAAACATGTGCTTTTTTTATTCAGTGTTAACCCTTAATATTAGGACTTTTCCTTAGAATTCCAATTCGATCAGAAAAATGAAGTATTCTGCCGTAAAATTAAGTATTTTTCTGTCCGCTGTCGCCGCCGTGACGGCCGACTAACAAACCATCAGAGGCTATCAGTTACAAGTACCCACCTTTGTTTACATGCACGGCTATCTAATGCTACATAGTCGGGGGTCAAACTTTTCCGATGCGACAGTGAAATTAACACATTCGGCGATAGAATTTAATATTTCGTCGGTTATATTAATACTTTCTGCGCGAAGATTAACAGATTTTCTGACTGACGTTGGTAATTATCGAGCGGACGCGCCGAGCCGTGACGGCCGAGTACACACGGCTTGCACAGGTAAACATTAGGTTAGTGGAACGGGTCAAGCTATCCGATTGTAGACTACCCCTGTGATATTTATGTTTACGTCATGCATGCACTAAAACTACTTTATTTTTCTCTAAATATACAGTTACTTGTTTTACTCTCGTCATTCTTGCTACCTGGCGAAACATGCATTTTCAACCTTTTTTCGGGAGAGTTCCGAGACGAGCGGTAAAATATGAATTACTGTTTGTACTGATGTGAATTGTGTTGATACTAAATGCTGTTCGAGGTTCTCGTTTCAGATCTCGTAAGACCAGAGAAGAAGATCGAAGAAAATACCAGGCTGACGTTATGATGCAGAACTTATCAGCTGAAGAGGATTAATCTTGAAATAAATGAAATTATACGACATAAGTTCACGTGTTAATTTTTACCAATTTCCAATTTGTAAAGCTTGTCTACACACCTTGTATACATGGCTTCGATCTGCGATTGAAGACGTTTCTGTAGTTCTAGATCATTGTTATTCAATTAATATAGTATACAAATGTACCTGAGGTTCTCGTTTCAGATATCATAGTGTAGGACAAGAGAAGATCGAAGGAAATACCAAACTGACGTCATCACTTGTGTTAACTGTTGAAAAGCTGAAGAGGACGATAAAATTGATC
>NW_027188386.1:0-23741 GCF_041381155.1 Argopecten irradians | reverse complement strand
ATTAGTGCACATTATTGTTTACATGCAGGCACATTTTCAGTTACTTTGCATACAAAACAGAATATGTAGTGCATCTTTATGTATAATGTACAGTTTTTGTTATATTCAAAAGCAAAAACGCCCTAACAGCTAGAAATGTCTGTTAGGAATCAATATCCCCATCTCCATATGGAATCTGAAGGAATGTGAAATAGAATGTGAAGTGACAGGATGGGCAACATCAATGCTATTGTTGACATACTAAAATGATGAAAGATTCTTGAAATCTTATGGGTTTTTTTCATTTAGATTTCCATTACAAAATGGTTGATAACTTACTTTCCACCTGCCTCATCTTGTGGTAAACCTGAATATCCATCAGTCGATGAACCACTGTGGCAACAGTCGTACGTGATTTTTCCCTGAGAATTTCTCCGCTCTCTCAATAGAACCCTTTTCCCAGTCCGTCCAGTAAATGTAGTTCATAAATGTTGTCAGAGCAAACGTGTGGGGTAGCTCCCTATCTATGACCATGTGTCTGGCAGTGCCATCTAAATTAGCCATGGCAATGTAATCCAAACTGGCATCGGCCCAAAAAATCTTTTCTGTGATATAGTCAATGGTTAACGCGTTTGGCCAGGCGAGGTCTTGAGTGACGATTTTCTGTGTTACACTTCCATCGAGAAAGGAGCGTGAGATATGTGGCTTCTCCCCCCAGTCTGTGTAGAACATGAAGCCCTTAGCAGGAAACACTTCCAAGGCACGAGGCTCCTCCAAACCTTCTCTGATTAACACTTTACGGTATTTCCCGTCCAGTTTTGATACTTCAATAGTGTCTGTTGTTTTGTCACACCAGTACAGGTTTCCTCCTACCCAATCTACAGCAAGGCCGTCTGGGTTTCTCACTGTCGTATTGTGTACAACCTAAAAAATTTATCATTAGTTATCTCCCTTATATAAATATAATTTAATTATCTCCCTAATATTTTATATACTTCAGTTATCTCCCTTTTATACACAATTATACATTTACTTTGGTTATCTCCCCTTTATATACAGTTATAAAGTTACTTCAGTTATCTCCCTTTTATATTCTCCCTTTTATATACAGTTAGACATTTGTAACAGGGTGCTTAACTAATTGTATGTGGGGTGCTTATTAATGCCTCAAAATGTAAGTTGTGGATGGAAAAAGTTAGTCATATTTTAAATCTTTCTGTACTCATGGTACATTAATCCGTTACAGTAAACATGCATATACCTTTTTATCATGAGACACATTATTATGTCAGGATTCACATGTAAAAGAATTGCAAGTAGAGCCATCATATGTTGTAAACATTGTTAAATCCATGAGATTGGGCCATTCTTACAACTTCAGCTCTTCTTCAGAAAAGGGGAGGGGCGCTAATTACGGCAAATATGGTAAATGTATTATACTGATAGCTTCTGTGCTGTACCTGTTTTGTGCCATTAACAATTTTCATCCTGTTGATTGAGCTGGACTTGCTTGTTATGTCCGTCCAATAAACCATCTCCTCTTTGTGGTTAAAGCCGACGGCTACAGCGTTGTTCAGGTTTTCTGTTATTTTCTCCTCAACCCCAAAAAGGGAAACCCGCCTCAAATAATATCTATTGGCTACAATCAGGAAGGGCTGCTCCTCTGGAAATTAGGATCATTTTGTTTAATTATAATCAGGAATGGCTGCTCCTCTGAAAATTTGGATCATTTTGTTTAATTATATGTGTTATTTTACTCCATTTGTTTATGTTTATAATACTGTATTCAACCTTATAAATGGCCAGGATCCTTAAAAGTTAGTCTATCATAAAATTCTTGTAAAAGTAAGCCATAAATGAATTTGCAAAAGAATTTTCATTTTAAAGTAAGTAAAACTGAGAGTTCAAAAAAGGGAGAGAAGCGCTTATTGGGTCAACTTACAATAGTTAATATATTTTGCTACTATGTGTTTATGCATGCTTATAGTGATACAGTAAAACCTGTCTTAGTGACCACCTGTATAATCAGACAACTTGCTTAAGCTCCTATTAATGGCAAATTTCATCATAATTTAAACTGTGCATGAAGACCACTTGGTTATAAAGACTGGTTTTTTTTGGGCTGCAGTATGTTAATTTAAGCCTTTGACTTTTCTGTAGAACAGATTTTTCAGGCATCAATGCTGACACTGTAGTCAATTTCACAGTTTGAGGTCAAGAAACATGAACCTACTTCCGTAGACTTTACAGGAATGTCGATCCTCGGCCAAGAGATAACCACTTGCACATGTGCAGTAGTAACTTCCTGGGGTATTGTGGCAGAAGTGGGAACAAGGATACTTTGTCTGGCATTCATCTACATCTGTAACCATAGAAACGGACAAATTAGGAAAAAGAATTTGTATCAAGGCTGTACCCATAGCAACAGACAAATTAGGACATAGAATTTGTATCAAGGCTGTACCCATAGCTACAGATAAATTAGGATATAGAATTTGTATCAAGGCTGTACCCGTAGCAACAGACAAATTAGGATATAGAATTTGTATCAAGGCTGTACCCATCGCTACAGATAAATTCAATATAGAAGTTGTATCAAATTCCTTGAAGGCTGTACCCATAGCAACGGACATGTTATGATATAGAATTTGTATCAAGGCTTTACTCAAAGCAACAGACAAATTAGGATATAGAATTTGTATCAAGGCTGTACCCATAGCAACAGACAAATTAGGATATAGAATTTGTATCAAGGCTGTACCCATAGCAACAGACAAATAAGGATATAGAATTTGTATCAAGGCTGTACCCATAGCAACAGACAAATTAGGATAAAGAATTTGTATCAAGGCTGTACCCATAGCAACGGACATGTTATGATATAGAATTTGTATCAAGGCTGTACCCATAGCAACGGACATGTTATGATATAGAATTTATATCAAGGCTGTACCCATAGCAACAGACAAATTAGGATATAGAATTTGTATCAAGGCTGTACCCATAGCAACGGACATGTTATGATATAGAATTTATATCAAAGCTGTACCCATAGCAACAGACAAATTAGGATATAGAATTTGTATCAAGGCTGTACCCGTAGCAACAAACAAATCATCTTATAGATTTTTTAATTTCCTTTCTAAACTATTCTGTATTCTCATATTACATAGTTATCTGCTCTTGTGGGTAGGTATTGATTGTGATGTCATGTATTTGCGAGCATAACATCATCATAATTTCTGGAGAAAACACCATAAATTGCGCTCACAAAATAATGACATAACAATCAATACCTACCTGCAAGGGAGCTAACTCTGTAATATGAAAAGGCAGAACAGCAACAGACCAATCATTATCTTGTCACAATAGTATTGTAACCATAGCATTCGTATCATGAGAAAATATCAACACTGTGACTATAGCAATACATTAAAACCTATCGTCTAGAAATCATACCAAGAAGGAGAGACTGAGAATGCTGTCGTACCTTGACAAGTTCTCCCATCATTCCTGAGCTTGTAACCGTTGTAACAGGAACATCGGTAGCCAATCTTTAGATCTGTACAGTTCTGGCTACACATAAACTGATGTGGGGCACACATTCTAACCCTAGGGTTAGGGTTAGGGTTTGTGGTCAATCAAAGGTACAATAGTTAGATATATCTAGTGGTCAGTGGTCAATCAAAGTTACAATAGTTAGATATATATAGTGGTCCAGTGGTCAATCAAAGGTACAATAGTTAGATATATATAGTGGTCAGTGGTCAATCAAAGGTACAATAGTTAGATATATATAGTGGTCAGTGGTCAATCAAAGGTACAATAGTTAGATATATATAGTGGTCAGTGGTCAATCAAAGGTACAATAGTTAGATATATAGTGGTCAGTGGTCAATCAAAGGTACAATAGTTAGATATATATAGTGGTCAGTGGTCAATCAAAGGTACAATAGTTAGATATATATAGTGGTCAGTGGTCAATCAAAGGTACAATAGTTAGATATATATAGTGGTCAGTGGTCAATCAAAGGTACAAGTATAAGTTAGATAGTTAGGGTTATTTTTGCCACTATATATACTGCAAACCAACTTTCTTCTGCGACTATTTAATTTCGCGATTTCCATTTCAAAATAAGTTTGCGAAGATAATAACTTACATATTTAACTATTAAATGATAATTTCTATCAATATAGTTGATGTAGATATTAATTCGCTGAGATGAACTTTCATGAATTTACTTGGATCCCGAAATTTCAAAAGTGAATCGCACATGAATAAAAGTTGGTTAACAGTACCAACTGTAAACATATCTATCTTAGTGCAAATGTGAAAAAAATAAATATGTAAAGGTAAGACATGGATACCATCACTCTTACTACTACAAGACTAAGGAATAAAAAGAAAAGTAATTCCCATAAATAAGATTGAAGGAAATTTTTCAAAAATGCCATTATTAAAGTACGATTTAGTAACTGACAAAGTACTTACAGCAATTTTCGGGTTCATCAGAGGCGTCACCACAGTTGTCCTTGCCATTACAAACAGCGTCTATGTGTATACACTTAGAGTTGTTGCACTTGAACGACATTTCTGATCCACAAGGTGGCACCACTGTACAATTGGCTTCGTCGGAATGGTCGGGACAGTCAGGGAAGCCGTTACAGGTTAGATTTTTATTAATACACGTGCCGTTCTGTTTACATGAAAACTGGTTAGGTTTACAGGGGTGGAATACTACAAAGCAAACATAAAGAGAAGATAATCATTATACAAATCATTAATGTTGTCATGTTAAAAAGATTTCTTTTAAAGTGAACGGGTCCTCTTCTAATCATTTTTTTAAGTAAGTAAACTTTTCTCTTTAACAGATTTCCTCTGTCATCAAAATTCTGAGAAATCAAACAATTTTAATTGCCTTTACCCCAACTTAATATAGCATGGTTAACGTGCCTGAGGAAAAGCTTGAAGGCCTATCTTCTTTTATTGATCACATCAAATATGGAGTTCTCAGTTGGTGATCAACGAGACTACTTCAGGTACTATGTGATACCCTCTTTGTGCGGGACTATTGTTTCTATTGGTGATGGAATGACGTTAAACAATGATACCCGTGCTAACGTCATTTCAGCGGGAAGATTACAAAGATTTAAGTTCAATCGCCACTGGAGATACGAGTCCTGCAAAAACGTTATCAGGTATCACGTGGTACATGAATAAGTCACATTTGAGCACTAAACTCTCACATCTAAAACAAATTCTCAAACTTGAACTATCTATATGTATAATTCAGATGATATCCCTACATCTCATTAACCTTAAGGAATATGGGGGTTTCGAGATCTCAAAAACACAGGTAGAGAACAATTTACCGTTGATTAACCTGCCAGTGATTATGACGTCAGGAAATTCACATCAAATAATGTCAAAAATTTTTACTTTACCCACGTTGTTTTGGGATCTCAAAACCCCCGTATTGAAATGCTATCTGATACAGGAGTTTGTGTATCTCTCTGTTAAACGTACCACAAGACGGTGGTTCATCGCTATTGTCTCCACATGTACAATCATCGTCACGATCACACACAAAGATGTTACGGATACAGCGCCGATTCTTACACATAAACTCGTCCCTTTTACAGTGTGCTGGGGCTGAAATTAATTATAAAACAAGTGTCCCATCTCTGCATAAAATCACAAAATGAATACTGTAAATACCACATAAACAAGCACTCACTGGCACCCACAAAGGATTCAAACTTGTAACCCAGAGATGGAGGGCTTAATGGTAATATGTTGAAACATCTATAGAGTTTCAATAACAATAGCACTGATTAAAAAATTATTTAATTTTTTTCTAAATCATTGATTTTTTTCCAAATGTAACTTATATACATCCATCCTCGATACTCCAAGGGTTACTATCCCTGACGTTATATACACCCTTGGATTATCTCATAGTAAAACTGGAGGCAACATATTTAGTCAACACAGATAATATGATCCTTTGATATACACCAAAGAAATTGTAAAACAGCACACTATGGTTGACTGTATTGCTTTGAAGTTGGGTGTCGCTCTGTGATCTTCAAATGAAGTACCTGTAGGCCTGTGATTGGTCAGTTTTTATCTCCTGAACTGCCTCTAGTTTTACTATGTGGATATAGTAACCCCTGGAGTATCGAGGATGATATACATACTACTGAATGGATTACACTTTTCAGCCATGGTAAGCATTTTTAAGTTATTTGACTACAAGTTATATACTTACGACAACCTTTAGATATTCGCTCGTCCTCTCCATTCGGGCAGTCAATGTCGCCGTCACATTTCCATTGTTTCGGGATACAGCGCCCTGTGCCATTACATAAGTACTCATTCTCCTGGCATGTCCTGTTTGTTGTTGCTGTAAAATAAAGGAGTTTGTGAACAAAAGACACTCAATTCATACATCAATACACGAGCCTACTCAAATTGAATAATATGTAGACCTTATTTAACGTAAAAACTTGTTATAATTAGCACACCAATGTAATTTGCGGACTACCCGAGGTACTTTTTGGGACTGAAAATGCTGAACATGAAGACAACTATAACTTCCTTTAAAAAAACAAATTCCAATTTTCAAGCAAGCTGATTGATAAAAAAGATATGACATATTAATTCCTTTAAAACTCACAACAGAGGAGCATATTATATATACATCAACAGTTCAGCGACCCATAAAGACACTCAAAGACGTCTGTTAACATCAAATATCTTGTACCACAATTTCGACCAATCAGAAACATAATGCACCATCACTTGCTCATTGAAGCAGTTATTCTGGACAACAATTTAAACACTTTGGTTCAGTGTCTGAGTTTAATCAGTATCAATTCATATTGTAATGTCATAACAAAAACGTTAATTGACCTAATTTCGGGAGAATACATTTTGTTTAGCTGTCTTTACAAAATAAAAGGCTAATATTTGTAGAATGTTTAGCTTACTGCAGTGGTCACCCTCATCACTATAATTGGCACAGTCAGAATGACCGTCACATTCCCAGGACCGCGGCAGACACAGCTTGGATAAGTTACACTGGAACATGTGACTCTCACATGTGTAATCTGAAAAATTCAAAGAAGCAAAATAATGGTTAGTTTATGGGAAATGGTATATAGACAAAATGGTGTCTTAATCAAGTCAGGAGGAAGCTCTTTGAGGATGTTCCCTTTGGAGGCTCTGAGAAAACTCCTTGAGGAAGATCTCTGAGGAAGCTCCTTGAGGAAGCTATCTGAGGAAGCTCCCTGAGAAAGCTCTCTAAAGAAGCTCTCTGAGGAAGCTCCCTGAAGAAGCTCAATGAGAAAGCTCCCTGAAGAAGCTCAATGAGAAAGCTCTCTTAGCTCTCTGAGGAAGTTCTCTGACGATGTTCTCGGAGGAAGGCCTTAGAGGCAGGTCTCTGAAGAAGCTCTCTGAGGAAGCTCCCAGAGGAAGCTCCTTGAGAAAGGTTGTTTACAGTGAATTTCATTATGACATAAACCTATGCCTGGGGAGACTTGATCACTTACTGCACTGTTTCTCATCGGAGTTGTCGCCACAGTCGTTGTCGGTATCACACTCCCACTGGTGAGGGATACAGGCACCAGAAGACTTACATCTAAATCCTCCGTCATCACAAGCACCATCTGTAGGCAAAAATTGTTATTAGAAAGAAAGATATCAGTAGAAAGTTTGTTTCAGTGTATTTCTTGATTGTACAAAATACATTAAACTGAGTAGCCCCTAATACATTTAATTAGCTAAAGATATGCCCCTTTTGACTAGTTAAAAGTAGGAAAGCCTGAGAATTACCTTTGGAGAAGACGTTTGGCCATGGGTTATTACTTAAATACTATATATAAGAAGAAACAGGAATCGTTTTCATTTCATTAACATAATAAAATCTCACCTTTTGATGAGTTGTCACAGTAATTTTCATCACTACCGTCCCAGCAGTCTTTGTTTCCGTCACATTTCCATGAGGACAGGATACATTGAGAAGTGGTGTTACAGGGTACGACGTCTTCCTCGTATGGAAACATTTCCAGGTTATCGCACGTCATGTCTGTGATGTAAAGGAGTTCACAATCAGGAGATTGGATTTTATTAGTTTAACATCCTATTAACAGCCAGGGTCATGTAAGGATGTGCCGAAACATCTTAACCACTCGGCCACCACGGTCACTAACAATAAGGAATGCCAATACAATCGGTGTATGGTTCATCAAAGATGTGAAGATTGGTTTTGGTTACTAGAATCTGTTGTTAGGAGTGTTTAATTTTCATCATTTTCTTATTAAATTATGAATTTTATAATAATTAATTACAGAAAATTTAGGATGGGCAGTTATAAGTACAAAATGATTAAATATTAAAATGTTAAAAACTTGAACAATGTTTCCATAATACCCCTTATTCCTTACATACAAATATAACCCCTTTCTTTCATAGAATTACACCATTACTATTCATCGAAGAGTTGTTTGGTTCTTTAGATTTGTTAATCTACAGCATTTCTATCCATTTCTATCCAATATTATTATCACAACTTTTATAAGTGTAAAACAAAATGTTAAATGTCATTGACATGCATGGTTTTTTAAATATCTTCTTTTTTTTTGACTATCGATGACAACCCTTGATGACTTGAATACCCTGTATATCTTTCACTATAACTGGATCCCCTGCAGTTTGAGTTAACGTGATTTTATTGTACTTTAGAGGTTAAGAAGTTGATACTTACTACAGCCAACTTCATCATCCCAGTCTGGACAGTCCATGTCGCGGTCACAGCGGAATTGTCGGGCGATACAGAGGCCGCTCTTACACTGGAACTGGGACGTGTCGCACATACAGTTGGCTTCGTCCGACAGGTCGCTACAGTCGGGCGTACCATCACAGAATTTCTCAATGTGTACACACATAAAGTTGGAGCAGGTAAATAGGCCGAGGGCACATGTCTTGTTAGCTGTAATTAAAGACACTGAAATACTCACTAACAGCAAATACATTATGGTACAGTCGAAACTCGTTATCTCAAAATCGCTTGAGTCGAAATTCCGGTTGAGTCGAATTAATTTTCAAGTCCCGTTTTTTGTCCTTCTTTGTGTATGTATTTTAAGATCGGATGACTCGAATTTCGATGACTCGAAACTCCGGTTGTGTCAAAGTCAATTCCTGGTCCCTAGAACGGATATTCAGAGAAAAAAATAGTCGCTATCTCGAATTTAATTTTAGTCAAAATTTTAAATAAAAAAACCCAACAATTACGTAAATATAACATGGATACAAACAATTGAAATTCACCTGTGGTTTGTCGTAACACGTGATTGGTTTACATGCACATATCGCGATCGGTATATGCAGATTCAGGCCTATGGGAACATACTACAACAATGACTGCTAATAAATAATTGTTTAATAATCCTCTCAAGGCTGGCTTCCTAATTAGTGTCACTTTAAAATTGTGACTTACCTGTACATAAACACGCGTGTTTACAAAATCACACTCGGCATGGCTCGATCATGACCGGAAGCGTGTTTGTTTAGGAATCATTAGAAACGAAAGTGTTTTCTAAGATTTGTATGGAATGTTGATAGTGTAAAATAATTTAAGAAACCCACAATGCTAAATGTTTAACTAGTCGTTGCAGATGTACTAGTATCTTAGTCATACAATGTATTTCTTCGTTGGAAAAATAGAAATCTACATGTACTTTCGTTTCATTTACCGTAAATTGTATTAACCAATAGAAACGGAGAGTGTTGTCTGCTCACGGTAGGTGAAAACTATTGTTTATTTTACTATTTTGAAATACCATTAAATTCTGAAATAAGAATGATGCTTTTTTATTTGTTCAGGTACTATATTCCGTATATGCTTGATGTATGAACCATTGAAGTCAGTATACGTATACCACCGGGCAATCAGGGTGCATGCCTATTATCGTGACGATCATATTATCGTAATTCAATTTTTTTATTTACAAATGTATTTAAAAAAAATCCGAAAACATCTGAAAACATATAACTAAAAACATTTAATACAAACCTTATGAGTTGGAAAATCACGATAATATGCTGAACACGGTAATAGGCCATGTACCCGACTGTCGTAAGATATAAGGACCGTTGAAAACCACGTTCTGCCCAAACCTAATGGCATTACGTTTGAGTCGAATTCCGGATGAGTCGAATTATTTTCGTTGGTCCGTTGAATTTCGAGATAACGAGTTTCGACTGTAATTGTACCTTGGTAATTTATCAAACAAACTTCACTGTTTTCACATTTGTGATTCCATGAATACCACAAAAAATATTTAATAAAAGTTTCAACAATATATTATACAGTAAACATAAGAATTGTGGTTTAATTTTTATGATGACAAAATATTTTATATTATTTTACAAAAGACTGAAGAAGACTGGCATTGAGAAGATAAGTACTCACTGCAGACATCGGAGTGCTCATCACTGCCGTCTAAACAATCGTTGACACTATTACATCGCCGCTCAATCGAGATGCATGCCTTCTTATCATGACACATAAAGTCTGTCAGGCATCAGGACGTGTTCGCAGCTAAAAGGTCAAAGGTCAACAAATCATCATTATTTCAATCCATGGTTATCTAATCACATTGGTATTATATCATCAAGATCAAAAGTTATTATATTGGCATTCTATAAAGGTCAAAGGTTAACACATCAGTATTGTGTCAAGGTCAAAAGTCAAAGGTTAAAATAATGTAGGATACTTCTTTAAAGTCAAATGGTTACTTTCCAAATTTTTCAGAATTCGAGTAACACAGTCACACATTTGATAACTTTTTTTTCAGAATTGACCTTATTTGAACAATTCGAACAAATTAAGGGAATGAGTTTATTTACTCCAATCAAAATTGTTTACAGAATTACACTGAACATGTAATATGTAAATATATCATATCTCTGATGCTTACGTCCACAGCGTCTGCCATCAGGTAACAGGAAGAGGCCGGGTCCACACGTACACCGAGTATGTTTCAGAATTCAAAACCTTAGCACTTAGGGTCTGAGCACGCAACTCTGTGCAGTCGATCACAACCCTAGTGTTAGGATATGTCATTCTGAAACAAACTGGCATGTTGGCATTTACAACTTGTCGAGAAGGCCAAATAGGCAAAGAGCCTAACATGAAATATAGGTAATTAATCCATGTGATCAACAGTCTGCTAACAGTGCTTGTTGAAATATTGAAACGAACCCCAAGGTCATGCTCATTATGCCCCTGTCGAATACGACATAAACACATAACAAGAGGCCCAAAGGGCCTTAACGGTCATCTGACTACCTTGGCAATAGTAAAATTAATTATATATGGTGTCACTTTGTCAGGACCATGTCAGGATCATTTTCAATTTCTTTCAACAAATTTTATTTCAAACAAGAGGCCCAAGGGCCTTAACATATAGGAAATTAATTAGATATAGTGTCATTGTAGCCATCTTCGATTTTGGATTGACCCAAAAAATAACAACACTTTGTCGCGAACATGTCGGGATCATTTCATGCAAGTTTCAGCCAAATCGCATCAGTAGAACTTGAGAAGTTCAAAATGTGTTTTCAAGATGGCGGCTGCAGCGGCCATCTTGGATTTCGGATCGACCTAAAAAATAACACTTTGTCGGGACCATGTCAGGATCATTTCATGCAAGTTTCAGCCAAATCGCACCGGTAGAACTTGAGAAGAAGTTCAAAATGTGTTTTCAAGATGGCGGCTGTGGCAGCCATCTTGGATTTCGGATCGACCCAAAAAATAACAACACTTTGTCGGGACCATGTCAGGATCATTTCATGCAAGTTTCAGCCAAATCGCACTGGTAGAACTTGAGAAGAAGTTCAAAATGTGTTTTCAAGATGGCGGCTGTGGCGGCCATCTTGGATTTCGGATCGACCCGAAAAATAACAACACTTTGTCGGGACCATGTCAGGATCTTTTCATGCAAGTTTCAGCCAAATCGCACCGGTAGAACTTGAGAAGAAGTTCAAAATGTGTTTTCAAGATGGCGGCCATCTTGGATTTCGGATCGACCCAAAAAATAACAACACTTTGTCGGGACCATGTCAGGATCATTTCATGCAAGTTTCAGCCAAATCGCACCGGTAGAACTTGAGAAGAAGTTCAAAATGTGTTTTCAAGATGGCGGCTGTGGCGGCCATCTTGGATTTCGGATCAACCCGAAAAATAACAACACTTTGTCGGGACCATGTCAGGATCATTTCATGCAAGTTTCAGCCAAATCGCACTGGTAGAACTTGAGAAGAAGTTCAAAATGTGTTTTCAAGATGGCGGCTGTGGCGCACTGGTAGAACTTGAGAAGAAGTTCAAAATGTGTTTTCAAGATGGCGGCTGTGGCGGCCATCTTGGATTTCGGATCGACCCGAAAAATAACAACACTTTGTCGGGACCATGTCAGGATCATTTCATGCAAGTTTCAGCCAAATCGCACCGGTAGAACTTGAGAAGAAGTTCAAAATGTGTTTTCAAGATGGCGGCTGTGGCAGCCATCTTGGATTTCGGATCGACCCAAAAAATAACAACACTTTGTCGGGACCATGTCAGGATCATTTCATGCAAGTTTCAGCCAAATCGCACTGGTAGAACTTGAGAAGAAGTTCAAAATGTGAAAAGTTAACGCACGGCGCACGGCGGACGGCGGACGGCGCACGGCGGACGACGACGGACGAAACATGATGACTATAGGTCATCCTGACCCTTCGGGTCAGATGACCTAAAAATCTGGTCAATAAGAGGAAGACTTTCAGATCTAAAAGGATCTTCCTTGCTATCAACTCCTACTCTCTGGCGCTGAATCTGACTCCAACGTGTCATAGAGGTGGCTGTTGACTGAATACTTTGAAACACAGCCTTAAAACAAGAATAGGTTTTAAAACCAGTATACATACATAATGTATTGTCATCTCCAGCAAATTTTTCAACACAAAACCTCTGAACTGTTTGTGCCTCCAACTTAGCTTCTAATGATGCTATGTGCTGTCTGGCCAGTTCCAATTTCTCACTATCACTCAGCTGAGTTGGCACATAGTCATGATCCTGGCTTGGGAGGGGCTGGTGACTGTTGTCTGGATCGACAGGCTTCACTTCAACATCTAGACTTGGATTCTCTCTGTCCATTTAAAAAGAACATACTATTTCCCTTCATTTGTTTACAGAAAAAATATTTCATAAGACATAGAAAATTATGAAGTATCATTTTCACTGACACAAGCTTAAGTAAATATTAACACATTCATATCAAAATATTTGTTTCTTAGTTAAATTCTTCCGACGTATGAAGTTCTTTTGAGGATACTTTATATGTGAACAAAGAGAAGAATTTTTAACAATTATTGAAGATAATAAAACGCCCATTATAAAATGCATATCAAATTTCTGACAGAAGATTCTATTTTTATTGTATGAAAGTAAGTTTTTTCGGATAAATGAAGGAGTCCTCTGGGACTAGAACCCAGCATCCATAACAAATGGATGGTACCATATACAAAACTCTGAATACAAACACATCGAAAAACCAACACAGTATCAAACTCACAACACAATCCATAGAAACATAGTTTAGGTGTGATGTATGCTCTATATGTATAAGATTTATATGTACTTTTTCATTTGATATACAATTACCTGTATAATATTTTAAGTATTATACTTATACAAACAGGGGTTTATGTTTCGATACACAATATTCCTCATGATGATTGTCTGTGGGGCCGTGGTGGCTGAGTGGTAAAGATGTCCCAACATATTACCATAAGGCCTCAACCTCTGACATGCAGATTGGAATCCCATGCGGGCCATTTACAGGTACTGACCGGCTGTCGGTGGTTTTTCTCCTGGTACTCCTGCTTTCCTTCGCCAACAAACCTGACACATCCTTACATGGCCCTGGCTGTTAATAGGACGTTAGATAAAACCAAAACAATTTTCTGTCTAGGTCCAATGTACAGCAATTGAAAACTTCAGCAAGACCGTCAATATTATATCAACAACCTCTATTAAATAAGTCAGATTAAATTTAAGAAAACTAATATGTAAAAACCATATTTCAAGGGAAAATAATATATTTATGAATAATATGTATAATAACTTTACTAAAAGCTGAATTTGCTTCGTATAAAATGTAATGTTTTTTCTCGAAATGTTTTAAGAGTGAAATGAAACTAGTAAAATTAGATAAAAAAGAAAAACTAAATGGAGTTATCAACACAAACTGTGTATGTTAGAAATTTCAAATTTATCATGCATTAACTCTCCTTACAATTCAATGAATGGACGCTTTTTAGGAGGTGCTCTCTCCGACCTGGTTTTATTCCATACAAAAACAGTTGGAACTGCTCCCTCCCTCAATTTCTTCATTCCAGTGAGGGTCCTCTGAAAGTCATCCGCGGTAAAATGCTCCGAACACACAAATGTTGACCCCGTTATCTGTAAATAAATGAATGCTATATAACGGCACATGAAAATCAGAAATAACACAGGTTTCAGTGTAAAGATTCTTAAGAGTTAAGAGAATAAAATGATTTGTACGTACTGGTACACATATCGTGTACATGTATTTTATGTGTATGTTCAGTTGTAATTATACCATATTCAACCCAGCAAGTGCCCCTCTGTCTTTTTTTGGACTTCAATTTCACTTACTTTGAATTAAATGCAGAGTGAAAATATGAGAACTCTGTTGGTTTGCTAACTGATTATATTTTTGAAAATTGATTAATTTACTTTGTAAAAAAAATTGCATCAAAGGCTAGTCCAAATTTGTTCAGTGCCCCGGACCCTATTTGCTTCAATTTTTTATTGGGTCAAATATGGGGTATTATTTATAATGTTCATGGCCTACTTGTTGTTCAAAAGGTGATTATATGCTAATTATCAAATTCAGAGTTTATAACAACATTGTTCATATTCAAATTTCTTTTAATATAAAATATTAACTTTACACAATATATTATTTTTAAACTCCATTCCTTTCATGCTTGCTGAAATATAAATACAAGTTTTGCAGCAGAGGAGAAGTGCAAAAATCTATTATGGAATGATTTAAGTTACCAGTAATCACCTTTTGAACAATCAGGACAGCGGTGTATAGGTATTATCACAATTTATAAAAATTAGTGTCTTGTTTTATTTAGTTACTGTATCTTATAACGTTGTTAAGCAATTTTAGGAATACTATCTCTGTTTTGTGAATTTTGTCCCATCATACCCATATGTCAGGGATTATCTGTATATTATGTCCCATATATGTGACCAGCTGACTCTAAACGGAAAACAAAATATTTATCTTAATCAGCATATCATGCATTGAGGTTATATAATACAATGTACTTATATTTTATATGACAATATTTATATTGCACTCACAGTTCCAGCGATGTTAACAACATTAATTTCTGTTTTATCCTGTCCTTTATACTGTAGACATATATAATATGTTACCTGCTGCATGTACTGTTACACTACTGGCAGGCGACCAGTTCTCTTCATCGCATCTGTATCTCTATGCAGCCTTCTTCTGATAAAAGACACTTTCAAGCTGATTTCCATAAAAAATTGTCCAAAAATTCGTTTGTGATTATATTAATTATGCGATGGCGAGAGTTGGTACTTCAGCGAGAACTGGTCAACAGTAGGCCCTACGTAAACTTTAGATCTGCTTTGATATAATACTGTGCCATGCCTTGAAAAAATCACCCTCGTCTCGTCCGAAATTCACGATCCATCTCCTTCTTCTTATTTCGTTTTTCGGAAAAAGATGAAACGATACAGGCTGACATTTCCTTGAATCGTTACTGCACAGTGGTACACAACAGTGCTTGGCGGCCATGTTTGCACTGGTAGGTGGCGCTGGTGGTGCGCCCACGGAGTACGGTTAACCATGACGCGCGAGAAAGGAGTATTACGGTACAGTTGTTCTCACAGGCGTGGTTATAACAGCGACTCATGGTACCTGACACAAACAAACACTACAGTAGACAAGTGAACAGCAACTTGACTATCTCAGACATTCAATCAAACCTCTAACGAGGAGAAGGCATTAAATACTGAGAACCTAGCATTAAAGAGAGTGTCTTTGTTTATAAATGAAATTAGTACTCAAAACATCCATGAAACAAATTATTAAAAACGTGACTAACAATTATTGGCGTCCTCAGCCACGACTGTTATCCCCATTGGCTGTCGCTCCAGGTTCTTTTTCATCCAGAATATACTGCTGCCATCATACTTATTGGATCTCATCACGGCACGACGGATCCAGTCAGTCCAGTAGATGTACTGTCCATACACAGCTAGGCTGAAAGGGTGCTCGGGCTTAGCCTTCACCACGACCTAATAACAAATGTCAAGGTCAAGTTAAATATAAAACAGGGTGAAGGAGTGCTCAGCATAGCCTTCACCACGACCTAACAACAAAGGTCAAGGTCAAGTTAAATATAGAACAGGGTGAAAGGGTGCCCAGGCATAGCCTTCACCACGACATAACAACAAAGGTCAAGGGCGATTTAGAAACCACCATATTATAACAAAGATTACAATCATTTTAAATATAGAAACACTTCATCTGTAATTGTATAAGCAATATTTAGTTATATCATAATATGTTCAATATTTTACTTGAAATGAAGATACTGACATATACATTCCTACTTGATACACCTAAGATATTGAGGCGTGGTTCTAATCCCATAAAAATAATATTACAATAGCTTTTACATACTATTGATTTAAACTAAAATTAAATGGGGGTACCATTCCTCCACTGCTCTTTATCATGCAACACTAGACTCACCTTCCTATTTTTGCCGTCAAAGTCACATCTCTTGACTTTGTCGAGTCTGGCATCAGACCAGTATAGCTGTTGTTCTATGTGGTCAATGGTTAGTCCGTTGGGGGTCCAAATCTCTTCGGTGATGATAGACTCGGGTTTGTAGCCATTGAGGAAGGAACGCTGGATCTTAGGCTGTTCATCATGCCAGTTTGTCCAAAACATACGACTAAAACAACAAACACATATTGATCTATAGTCTTAAACATACGACTAAAACAACAAACACGTGTTTACCTATAGCCCAAAACATACGACTAAAACAACAAACACATATTGATCTATAGTCTTAAATGTTGTATTCCCATTTGGGATGTTTTCAGATTCTAATTAGTCGTGATTAAACACATGTCAAAGCTGGTGTCCGCTTGCTTTTTATTCCACTCTTTGCGCATGCTCAGGGAGCATACTATATTTCAAGTATACCGAGGGAGCATTTATGAATTGTTATCAAATGATACAAACACTACATCCCTCCTTTTCCAGAAAAATAACTTTGCCCTTCACAATTCTCATATTGGTTATGAACCATTAACCTTGAACACCTAAAACTTCAAAACTTATTTTTAAACAGTCTTTGAAAACAAACTGAAAATATAACACTGCTTTTAGCAACACAATACTAATATACGTGTAAATGTATCAAGTAAGATTAATAACTTTTAACCAAGTTCATGTTATGGTCACTTCAAAGTCTTTGAACCTCGACGGAAGTCTTGTAGACCTCACTGGGCGCTCATAGGGTGCTGCACGATCTTCGCGAGGTGTTGCACGATCTTCGCGAGGTGTTGCACGATCATCGCGAGGTGTTGCACAATCATCGCCGGGTATTACACAGTCTTGGCGCGATGTTGCCCGATTCTCAATCTCAATTGGAGCGCGCATCTCTGTCGCGTTGTATTCCCTATGAATATTGGGCTGCTCTTGAGTCTCACCAACATCCTTCTCGCGCTCATGGTACCTTTTCACTTTTGTAATGTTTCTACGGTATTGTACATCATCGTTTCCGACAACTACCATGTTACCTGACCTGGTAACAACTTTATATGGTTCCTCCTCAAATGTTGGAGTTAGTTTATTTTGTCTCTCCTGCTTTAGAAGAACAGTGTCTCCAGCGTTAACATCACTTCTAACTTTAGCATTTCGCGTTCTGTCCGCATATATTTTTACTTTTTCCTTTTTGTTCACTGTCGCGATCGCGTACATTGATATCCTCTCCTGGATACTCCTCAATTCCTGGTAAACGCGTCCTCAACTTGCGCTTGAATAACAGTTCAGCTGGACTCACACCATTAACAGAATGAGGTGTTGTTCTGTAACACATCAAATATTTGTCCATCTCCTCTCTCCAGTCTCTTTTCTCTATCTGGGCTGTCCTTACTCTTTTTAGTAGAGACCGATTTTGCCTCTCTACCTCCCCATTAGCTTGCGGCCAAAGGGGCGTAACTCTTCTGTGCTCAATCCCCTGTTCTGCCAGGTAATCAGCAAACAATCCACTGACAAATTGTGGTCTGTTGTCTGTAGTTATAGAGACTGGTAATCCATGAATCATGAATATTTGTTTCAAGCTCCGGATGATCCTTTCCGTAGTTGTCGTCCTCATGGTGTGGACCTCATAATATCGACTGTAATAGTCTACAACCACAAACAAGTAATCTCCAGATGGGAGCGACATGAGATCTGCTGATACGTGTTGCCATGGGCCAGTAGGTAGTTCTGTTGGTTTCATTGGTTCAGGTGCTTGAGGCATACCAACTACCTGACATGCATGACATGTTTTACAAAATCTTTCCACATCTTTGTCTATTCCTGGCCACCATACCTTAGTACGGAGAAGTCGTTTCATACAAACTACACCAGGGTGTCCTTCATGCGCGATCTCTAGTATCTTATTGGACAGACTGGTTGGAATTAAAATCCTGGTGCCGCGCAATACGAGTTTTCCTATAACACACAGCTCATCTTTGATAGGTAGATAGTGTTTGTTCTCCAACTTGTGCCACTGATTGTTCTGTAAACATTTCCTCACATCGATCAATTCCGGATCTACTGCAGTCGCTTCCTCTATTTCATGAGTAGTCATAGCTCTAGGTATTGCAGTCTTGGCCACAAATCTCACATATTCATCATCATCACCTGCTGTGAAACTATCCTCAAGGTTACCAGAGTTGTCTCCCTTGGACTTGTCGCTAATCAGCCTTGACAAACTATCTGCTATGTTTTTGGACCCAGGTATGTACTTCACAGTGTAATGGTAGGGTTGAAGTCTCAGAACCCAACGGTGTATACGAGCACTTGCCTTGACAACAGATGTAGCAGAATAAATGCATTCCAGTGGTTTATGGTCTGTGTGTAGTTCAAATTCTGTACCATACAAGTACATGTGTAGCCGCTCACATGCCCAAACTATTCCGAGAGCTTCTCGTTCCGTCTGAGAATATCTACGCTCTGTGTTGGTCAAGCTCTTACTGATGTAGCATATAACGCGATGCTCACCATTTATTTCCTGCACAAGGACAGCGCCCAATCCGACAGGACTGGCATCGGTGACTAAGATAGTCTTGGCTTTACGGTCTAAGTACCCCAAGGTCTTGGTATTAGCTAATCTAGCTTTCAACTCTCTAAACGCAGTTTCCTGTGCGCTTTGCCATACAAATGGTTCACTTTTCTTGGTGAGCCTACTAAGTGGTTCAGCCACTGTAGACAAATCAGGGATAAACCTTCCCACATAGTTCACTAGTCCCAGAAAACTTCTTACCTCGGCTGGACTGTTTGGCTGTCTAGTCTCAATCACTGCTCTGACCTTTTCCTCGTCTGGACCAATTCCTCTGGCTGATAACAAATGTCCCATAAACATCAACTCTGTCATACGGAACTCACATTTGTCTCTATTCAAGGTCAAACCTTTTTCCTGAATTGTCTGGAGTAGAGCCTCTAATCTTGCATCGTGTTCCTCAACTGTAGGAGCATGTACAATAATATCATCAAAGATATTGCGTACCCCAGCACATCCATGTATGGATGCTGAATGACACGTTGGTACATTTCAGGTGCACAAGAAATCCCAAACATGAGTCTCTTATAGCGATAAAGCCCTTGGTGAGTAACAAATGTAGTTATCGACCTGGACGCTTCACTAAGTTCAAGTTGATGGAATGCCCACTTAATGTCCAACTTGCTGAACACTGTACTTTGGTTCAAATCATACAGTACCTCTTCTACTGTAGGTATAGGGTGTCGTTCTCTGATGATCGCCTCATTTGCTCTTCTCATATCAACACACAGACGAATATCAGACTGACCTTTTGGAACAACCACAACTGGAGAAACCCAGGGAGTGGGGCCTTCAGCTTTCTCAATCACATCAAGTTTCTCAAGCTCCTCAAGTTTAGCTTTCAGTTTATCTCTGAGTGCAAACGGTATCCTCCGCATATTCTGTGCTACTGGTTTAACTGTCTCATCAATAGGAATGTCTAGTTGAAAAGATTTCAGTTTCCCAAGGCCACTGAAGCACGATTTGTATTTCTGTACAAGTTCATCAGGCACTAATTGTTGTACCGTGTTTACATTATTGACACCAATTTTCAACACACCCAGTTCAGTTGCCGTCTTGTAACCCAGCAGGGCTTGACCTTTCTCTTTCACTACGGTGAATTCTGCGCTTATAAGAGTGCAGCTCTCTGCGCGGCCGAAGGCCGCGTAGAGCGAAGCTCTACTAACCATAACACGTGTGTGAGCATATAGAATCCAATACATTCCAGTATCCCTTGGACTTTGAAATCGTGTCCCGCGGGAAAAGTCTCGCGCCTCCATGCAGGCAGCCATGTTTTAATTCTCGTTATCAGCACGACGGGATTTGAAACTTTCTCTTTACCATCAGGATACACTTTGAAATTACTGTAAGTAGTTTTAGATAACTACACAAAGACAATAACGACACAATAAATGTACTAGTCAAAATGGTATACTGTCTGTGTGTTGTCTAGACTGGTTCCCGCCTCAGTTACCTCCCTTGCGTACACTTCACTGAGCGGAGCGCAGCCTGGCGGAGAGTAGAGAACTAAGGGAAGGGAACCAGTCTATGTGTTGTCAAGCGCACGGCACCGCCAACCGTGACGTCAGGAAGCTTGGTGCCAAAGGTGACGGCACATATTCCCGCGTAATTTTGATACATGGCATGTTGCCAAGTTTTCCGCATTGGAGAGAAACAAGATCGAAAAAAATGAAATAATCCAGTTGAATATTTCTTTTTGACCTGTATATGACGACTGCTAGACACAAATATTGAAGAATAGCATTTACTAAAAATTAATGATCGGACTACAAGTTTAAACAGTTTTAATCTCATTCTGAGGTTATAATCCTAACTACTATATTTACATTTTTTATATGTAGCTGCGCTCTTCTGAGGCTTTGCCTTAAATTCATATTAGACCTACCGTTGTTACCCACTGAGACTTGTGCCACGAAACATCCCATTACGTCCATGGATTTCTCACTTCCGTACACGTAGAGTTTCTTTTCAGATTTTCTCGACACACAGTCTACATGTTTGGTTTTCAAATTTTCCCATAGCTGGTTTATTTATAACGTTACAGCTGGAACCAGAGTCAATAATCATAGGCACGTCATGTATCCCTCCAATGCTGACTGGAACTGTGGGTTGTTTACAAGCAAAAATGAAGGAATTAAAGCGATTTTAATATTCTGAAATCGGCCGCTGGTCAACGATAAATCGAGTGACAAGAGGTTTGCCGTGACGGTATACCGACAACACGTTGTAAACATCGAAAATGTTTTAAAAACCTAACGACAACAGAAGATATTTTATTTGTCATACTTTATTGCATATATGTACAAAATTTCATTAAGATTGGAAAAAAATGAAGACTTTATACCTGTTTTAATGTTACGAGATCGGCGACTGGTCAGATTTATATCGCGAGTGTGTATGTTCAGTATTACCGACAACACATCATAGCATTAAAAAAATTAGAAAAACCTAACGACAACATAAGATATATTGTTTGTCATACCATAATGCATCTCTGTACAAAAATTCATTAAGAATGGAGTAAAAATACCGGAGTAATGACGATTTTCAAATATGAAGAGACGCAGAGTGTATACATGTGTGTAAGCCAAGCTTACATGTAGAGATCTAGATCCGACCGACAACACAAATCATTTTACGAAATTACGCAGTAATGTTAACCCAGCAAAATAATAATATATGTAACCTATATCTAAAGAAAGTAATTCATGTCAATTGTAATGACTATTGATGAAGATTTGAATGAGTAATGGTCATTGAAACGTCTACGACGGCTTGCATACAGTATAATAGAAGAAGCACACACGTGTGTATATTATATCAGAGTGATTACAGTTCGCGATTGTATTGTATTTATTGTTATGGTAAACATTATGGTGTGTATATATACTTCGACCATAAAAAGGTATAATGACGCTCAGTTTGGCGAGTGATATGGACTGATCAATTTGGATACTAATTCAAAGAATTTTGATTCAGTATCAAGCAAAATCGACAATATGTATGGTGAACGTAAATATAAGTTGCAGTAACATATTGGTCTGGGTTAAAAACTTTACCAACTATCCGGCGCAGGTAGGTTGAGGCCCGAGTACGATGCCCCCATATACCCAAAGGCTGGAAAAACAACAATTTGCGAAAATCAATTGAAAATTCGACATCATAAAAGCTTGTTGGTGATTGGAAAAACTTTTCGAAAAACGATTAGAGCACATACAAAACACGAAGTACATAACCACGCTGCGCAGATCTGCGTCCACGGAATAGGAGAGTACAAATTAAGCTCCGCATGCGCAACATTTAAAAATATAGTTTTCAGTATTATTATAGAACACTGCCCCAAAGAACAAAGACAACGACAATGACGGAACGGCTGCACAGCTGAGTTTCATGAAAAACTTGTGGAAGCCTGTAAAAAGGAACTTATATCTTCCACTAATGCAATGCTAACTATATACAAAAACATCAGCCATCGCGAAAAAACCGGATACACGAAAATTCGTTATAACGTGGAAATGAACAGAATCGCACGGTCACAACGCTTTGCAATCCGATCTAAACAGAATAAAGATCAAAGCATACTAGAGAAAGTACTAAATGGCTCTGGTCTTTGATGATACTCCTCGACAAAATATCATAAACTTTTTAATTTCAATACTACTGGAAGTTTTTACTCAGGTAATTATACAATAAGAAATAAATATTGGCTTGCGTGTAACCTGTCCAGTTTGTGACTTTTATTAGGATTCCTCCTAGGACACCAAGGAGTAAAATAAACTGAGACTCAAAAATGTGAATCAAAAAATCTTTGAATGCCTATTTCTAATATTTTCCAATGAAGTTTTATATGTCGAAAAGTGAATTTTATCACACATTCCAGCAATTACACTTGTTAATTTGATGGTTAACTGAAAAAAGATCCTCAATCTTGATGACAAGATTGGTCATCACGTTCCAGTGACCACAGAATCAGTTAAGTCAATAAACGTTTATTGCAGCAGAGAAAGACAAATATGCGTACTTTTCTTATGACAAAATGTCCCTTAAATATAGCAAATATGTCCTTGTCCTCCTAGAATGACTTTATCATAATCACCAACGTGATGTTTCGATATAAAATTGGTCAATTGGTCCTACCTTTTAACAAGTTTTGTAACTATTTCTTAGTGTAAAACAGCAAGTTGATTGATATACATATTATCCGAACCTGTCATTTCAAACGGATAACTTGTTACTCACCAAAGACCATGAAATTTTGTTATCGTACACTTTCTTAACTTCAGTATTTTTATTAACAAAA
>NW_027188385.1:0-23741 GCF_041381155.1 Argopecten irradians | reverse complement strand
AATCACTTAATTTTAAGTTTAATTTTGATATCTGATTCATATTCATCATTGTATAGTGTATGACTATATGTGCATATGTATATAATGTTCATTAAGACATTAACTACATTGCAAATCTCTGTACTTACAAATATATAGTAAACCAATCTTGAACTTGAAATGCCATCTTTTTCATCCACCTATACCCACCCACATATGTTTTCATGGAAAATAATCACAAAAGATCAATTTTCAGGTTTTCTTTGCCTTGTCACTAATATCTGACTATTGACATTGTGTAATTATAAAGTGTGTTTCCTATTACATAATGCTATCGAGTACGTGTGTATTAGAACATACAACATGCAGAAAACATGGGACAGGAGATTCAAAATACCCGGGTAGTTCCTTTGGCAGCTATGCAGGTCTGTGATTTTAATTAAATGCTTCAAAAAATTTTTTGCCATGTCATGTTGTGGTAAGTTTGATTGAGTTTTAATGCAACCAGTACCTGCAAGCATTTAAACATTTGATAAGGTCACAACAAAGACTTTTTCTACAAATGCATGATATATAACAGTTGTGAAAAAAACATTTAAAATTTACTACATTGTATTAGAAACCATCAAAGAAAATTCACAGCAGCATAATAACAAACCTTACCAAAGACATTTTAATTGAACACCTTACATACCATGTCCCCGGATATCGACGATGAACATTTGGCATAGTGTATGTATGGGCTGTGACAAGGGTGCTACCAACAGAACAGGCACACACTTTTTACACAGCAAAATCCAATGTTTTTAGTAATTCATACACATACTAATAACACACAACAAAATTACAAATTTCATTTTCTGGTCAAAACATTGAAGCGGCTTTGATTTAATCTTTACCATGAGTCAGCTGTCATTTTCTATTACCCTGTTTGATGAAGAACATTCAAACTGTATATGTACACCAAATGTTATATTGTTTGTTTGTTTGATTAATTAACGTCCTATTAACAGCTATGGTCATGTAAGGACGGCCTCCCATGTATGCGGTGTGTTGCGTGTATGTTGTGCGAGGTGCGTGTTTTGGGAGACTGCGGTAAATTCATGTTATGTCTTCTTGTATAGTGGAACTATTGCCCTTTTTATAGTGCTATATCACTGAAGCATGCCGCCGAAGACACCAAGCAACACACCCCACCCGGTCACATTATACTGACAACGGGCGAACCAGTCGTCCCACTCCCCGTTTGCTGAGCGCTAAGCAGGAGCAGAAACTACCACTTTTATAGACTTTGGTGTGTCTCGGCCAGGGGACAGAACCCAGAGCCTTCCTCACAGGGGCGAACGCTCAACGCAAGGCCAAAAGTGAGGCGGTGCCAAGGAAGGCATTAGGAAAGATAAAGTCAGTTAGGAAGAAAAGAAAAGATAAGATCCTAAATTTAGTCGCCTTTTACGATCATGCAATAGGGGCAGCAGGTACAATTCTAACGCCTTACCTGCAGGGCCCATGTTATATGTACTAGCTAAATGATGCATACCGTATATGTGAAACCATATAAATCATTAGGGCTATTATGAGTACTAAATACCTGCTAAGCACTGGTTGGGAAAGTAACTATAGGTCTGAAAATGTCACTTTCTGCGAATGCACATTAATTGAAGAATATTTCACTCACATATAATTGACATGTCATGATTTGCATATTGAATCTACCTCTAACTTCAGATCAATTAAACCACAATACAAAACAAACAGTGTAAACATGTACATAATAACCCATATTCACTTGACATAGATCTAGACAGTACTATTAATATATGGTATAGATCCAGTTGACACATTATGATTACATTGGGTAATGAAATTTGGATACCTGCATGGCTGGGAACTTACTGTATGATTATGATAATTAATCCTATTTTAACTTTTGAATTTTACAAATATATGATGCAAATAATAGAGATGAGTATGATGAGCTAATATATAAATATACTCTAGGCCTAACCAGTTTTAGTCCAAGGCTTTAATTTGCAAAGCAAAATAAATCTGAGAAACAATATAACCATTTGGATTGTTTCAAAGGCCAGCTGGCATTAAATTAAACCGAAAATAAAAGGTGCTACTGTAATTTAGAATCCTGTTAAATGAATTATTATGTTGATTTGGATGTGTAAATCAATTCAATCAATTTCTAGGCAAAATCAGCATTGAAATTATAGAAAGGGGTAAAATACTCCAAGTTTCAATTTCAGAATTGAAATATTTTTTTGGGTTAAGTAAAATCA
Organism: Argopecten irradians; assembly: GCF_041381155.1. Classification (NCBI taxonomy): domain Eukaryota; kingdom Metazoa; phylum Mollusca; class Bivalvia; order Pectinida; family Pectinidae; genus Argopecten; species Argopecten irradians. The sequence goes on along the minus strand of NW_027188385.1, from coordinate 21,477 downwards.
ACATTGAGTTGAAAAACTGAGGGTAAAAACCTTTCAACTTAATTTCTTATCTGGAGCTCTGTACGTGGTAATGTTGAAACTTCTATTGATATCATGTCTATCTGTCTCCGTACGTAGTGTTGAAGTTAGGGATGTCACGGTTCATGTTTTTTCAGCTCGGTTCGGTTTCAACTTTTTTTGATCGGTTTTCGGTTTTTTCGGTTCGGTTCAGGCAAATCTCAATTACACTTTTTAAGTCTATTTTCTATCAAAAGCAAGTTCTGCTTTAGATTTAAAGATGGTATATCACTTAAACAAATGTTTTTTTTTTCTTTATCAAGATTTCACTTCTAATTAAAAACATATAATTTATTGCGCCCTGAAAAATAATCCACAGCACTATATCCTATATACATTGAAGTTCTAAAAGTGCATGCAGCAAAGAAATTCATTAATTATTTTATATCATTTTGTGTCTTAATTAGACATATAACACGATTAAATACCAATTTTTGTTCAAATATTGAGTATCATTTATGATCTGTCAGCAGTGGAACATCTTTAAACAAGAGGCCCATGGGCCTTAACGGTCATCTGACTATTAGTACAATACAACATAGTCGTTTAAAGATTTTAGCCTATTTGACCTCTGTGACCTTGATTGAAGGTCAAGGTAATTCATTTGAACAAACTTGGTAGCCCTTCATCCAAGCATGCTACATGCCCAATATCAGTAGCCTTGGCCTTCTAGTTCTTGAAAAGAAGTCATTTAAAGATTTTAGCCTATTTGACCCCTGTGACCTTAAATGAAGGTCAAGGTCATTTATTTGAACAAACTTGGTATCCCTTCATCCCAGCATGCTACATGCCCAATATCAGTACCCTGGGCCTTCTGGTTCTTAAGAAGAAGTCATTTAAAGATTTTAGCCTATTTGACCCCTGTGACCTTGAATGAAGATCAAGGTCATTCATTTGAACAAACTTGGTAGCCCTTTATCCTAGCATGCCACAGCCTAATATCAGGTCTCTAGGCCTCTTAGTTATTCACAAGAATTTGTTTAAATGATTTTAGCCTATTTGACCCCTGTGACCTTGAATGAAAGTCAAGGTCATTTATTTGAACAAACTTGGTAGCCCTTCATCCCAGCATCCTACCGGCCAAATATCAGTACCCTGGGCCTTCTGGTTCTTGAGAAGAAGTCGTTTAAATATTTTAGCCTTTTTGACCCCCGTGACCTTGAATGAAGGTTAAGGTCATTCATTTGAACAAACTTGGTAGCCCTTCATCCAAGCATGTCACAGGCCCAATATCAGTACCCTGGGCCTTCTGGTTCTTGAGAAGAAGTCATTTAAAGATTTTAGCCTATTTGACCCTCGTGACCTTGAATGAAGGTCAAGGTCATTTATTTGAACAAACTTGGTAGCCCTTCATCCCAGCATGCCACAGGCCTAATATCAGGTCTCTAGGCCTCTTAGTTATTCACAAAAAGTTGTTTAAAGGATTTTAGCCTATTTGACCCCTGTGACCTTGAATGAAGGTCAAGGTCATTTATTTGAACAAACTTGGTAGCCCTTCATCCCAGCATCATACAGGCCAAATATCAGTACCCTGGGCCTTCTGGTTTTTGAGAAGAAGTTGTTTAAAGATTTTAGCCTTGTTGACCCGTGACCTTGAATGAAGGTCAAGGTCATTCATTTGAACAAACTTGGTAGCCCTCCATCCCAGCAACCTACAGGCCAAATATGAGTACCCTGGGCCTTCCGGTTATTGAGAAGAAGTCGTTTGAATAAAAAGTTTACGCACGGCGCACGGCGCACGGCGCACGGCGCACGGCGCACGGCGCACGACGACGGACGGTGCATGATGACAATAGGTCATCCTGACCCTTCGGGTCAGATGACCTAAAAACATAATTGAACATTTTCTTATCTTTTTAACTCTTTCAGTACTATTGACACATTAATCAGTCACAGAGAGATATATGTCCTCGTATCCTTTATGATACATTATTTCGCCACTAAGACTTTTCTCGTATCCTTCATGACGCATTATTATGTGATGATTGACATGTGAAAATCGTAAGTTTTACCGCAAATCAATACATCGGTATTATCCCAGAAAAAGTGTTTTTAAAAAGTATTATGCATTTGAATTATAATAGAGATAAACATTATTACGTACCAGGTGCATGTTCAATCGTAAAATGGTTTAATTCATGGAATATTGGCCGACGGAAACGCGATTGTTTACAATCGGCAACACAATGGCGGCTTGATTTAGCTGCCGATATTCTGCGGGATTAATGTTATCGGAAAAATACATAATAAAAAATTATCATTTATAAAATATCAAACATTTAGTGAAATATATCATTTAGATATTATGTATGTGAAAAATCATGTCCGCAGACAGCAAAAAACGATCTTCTGAATGACTGAACTTGCACACGTGTTACACATATATGTCGGTCAACAGGTGTATTTCTCGGGATTCTGACAAACAACTTCGCCGTATTTTCAATGAAATAATCTGCAATACAGTTTATACACGTAAATTACAGGTATTATAGGACAGTTATTTTTTTAATGAACCGAACCGAAACTTAGAATTATCGTACCCAACCGAACCGTACGGTTGAATTTTTCGGTTAACCGTATTTTCGGTTAACCGTGACACTCCTAGTTGAAGTTGCTAGCGGAGACATATTTCCTATCAAGGTTGAAGTGAAAAGGATTTGTCACCCTGGGTTTTGGACAATTACATAAGACACAAGCTTTTGTGTTTGTGCATGCGCACTGACCATGATGAAGGGCGACGACCGATCTTCTTTTGATATCCGCCTGCGCAACTTTTGATGTAGCTTGCGGGTGCCAGCTGGCTTTCCGTCTTATACTCCTACATGTGTATGAGGTCTTATGCCACCTGATTACATTGGGTGGATATGCGACCTCATACGAGATCTGTATGTCCGCCATGTTGGGTTTAAACCTGGGTTTAAACGTATCTAAGACAATTTAAGTGGCAAGATATATAAACGATTACCGATTGACTTACTTGTTGATTATATATTAATCCATTCCTGCAAATAATTTTGTATGACACCACCCATATATTATTAAATCCATGTTAAATCGTATGCACGTCGATGTGCTCAATTCTACTGTCACCAAAACATTATGGCTGCTATGGTTAATACAAAACACAAAATTTTAATTTAGTGAAACGCATAATGGAAATGAGGCTTACTTCGTTCCACTTGTTTTGCGTACACATTTAGATAACTCCTAAATTTCATAAAACCTCAATTTTCCTACTCAAATTAAGAATGACAACCAATTCAGTTGAAAATACAATGAAAGTTATAAGAAATACATTTATCATAGCTTCTTGGACTAATTTGTTGAAAATGTCTTTCAAATATGTGTATTTATCATATATAAATCCAAAAAGGTAGGTGACAATATACAAAATGTGACTTTTGATACATTTTTCATCATTTTGATCAGCTGTGGCCCAGCAACATGAATCACTGGCCGTGCTCGTTAGAGGTCACACAACGCAATGTTAAAAAGTATCTCGTCGTGTTAACCTCTAACATTGTTGGAGTAACTGTCTTATAGAAGCGAGGCGCCATTTCATGAGATGTCATATTTTCATATTTTTTTTAAATGAAACTTTAAGACATTTTTTCTTACTCTTCCGTCCTAAAAACAAGGAGTAGACATCATGAAATGTATTACCGGGAAAGCTTTTAAATTGACAAGTATTTGTTGAGAAAAAATATTTTTATTCTCAGTTCATAGTTATCGTGTGGTGTTAATAGTGTAAAGAGACAGTGACAAATCCTGCTAAAATATAAATCCTTGGTTCTATAAATGAGATGTGTTTCACAACCTCGATCAGGAATAACTTTTGTACAGCTGTTGTAAACAATCTGCGTGTATAAGTATTGATTAATAATTGTTGTCTTGCAGAGATTCCATTGCACAGATGGTTAAATGCAATGTAATATTTTTTACACAAGTCTGCATATAAAACAGATCTGAATTGATTTTAATTTGATTGTGATCCTGATTTGATCGCGACGAACCACGCGTACGAAGTGCGGAATTGTTCAACAATAAAATTCAACATGTGCGATTATCTGAATTTTTACAGGATTTTGGTGCTAACTTACCTCTGATCTGCTCTTCAGCGTACTTCTTTTTGGTCTAACCAACACATCTTTGAAATCTAGTTTGATATCGCTGTCAATTCTAGGCATTGCTGCAGTAGATACTTTAAACAACGATTTGTTGATGACCTTCGTTCGCGCCAAAAGGAAGTAAAGACCTTAATTACCTCGAGGAAAAAAGAGTTCCAATATCCGAAAGAGGCTCCAAAAGGGAAACCCGGTAATATTTCAAAAATTGAAGAAAATAAACTAATTTTCGAATAACCTTTGCAACCATGCAGATGTAAAGACATCATTTCAATACATATGCAAGAGTATGACTTTTTTTCCAAATTTATTTTTCTAATATCATCCATTAGTTTAATAACTTTTTGAACTTTATAATACTTTTTTTCCATGAAACTGCAATATAGACATCACCAACATACATGTACGTATGTAATTAATTTTTATTTGTTTTCATACCAAATCTGGCTTTCTGATTGGCCAATATTTTTTTTTGCATTTAAGCATTGATGTCACTATTTTTTAATTTTATCGGGGTATGAAAAAAAATTGTTTGCAAACTGTGTGAATCCGCTACAGTTTGCAAACAATTTTTTTTTCATACCCCGATAAAATGAAAAAATAGTGACATCAATACTTATAATTAATTTTATACTCTATTTGATAAAATGAAGTATGTTTAAATATAACATTATAGTGGTTTTTCAAGGGATTCTTTTTTCCGAAACAATACGCAACGTCAATGTCTCTATTGTGACGTCACGATAACGTCGGGGTTTCGCGCCATTCTCGGAATTTTTTTTCATAGCGGTATGCAAAACAAATATTGGCCAATCAGAAAGCCAGATTTGGTATGAAAACAAAGAAAAAACAATTATACCACTATGGAAAAAAAATCCGAGAATGGCGCGAAACCCTGACGTTATCGTGACGTCACAATAGAGACATTGACGTTGCGTATTGATTCGGAAAAAAGAATCCCTTGAAAAACCACTAAAATGGTACATTTAAACATACTTCATTTTATCAAATAGAGTATAAAATTAGTTATAAGTATTGATGTCACTATTTTTTAATTTTATCGGGGTATGAAAAAAAATTGTTTGCAAACTTTAGTGCAACTCTGGCAGTTTGTTCTGTGAATTTTTTTTTCATACCCCGATAAAATTAAAAGATAGTGACATCAATGCTTAAAATATATAAACTTGATTGATAGCCTAGAACTTTAGTTTAACAAACTCAAGGATTAGCATATAGGCCTACACCCTACGTCCTTGAACAACTTCATAATACCAGTAACTAGACTTTTTTTTTTAATTTTGAAACTATAGGCATCATCAACTTATATAAACTTGATTGATAGGGCCTAGAACTTTAGTTTAATATTTGGACCCGTTAGAATGACCATAGATAATTTATGCATGATGCCTGATTAGGGCCAGTGCGCACTGCCATATCAAAACATGGAATAAGCCGACACCGTTTGGTATGGGGCCAGGTCATCTTACCACCGAGAATCGCCACTTATCTTGGTCTTTTCAACAAATGAATAATTTACCTACTCATAGCCATCAATTTTATCACGCATGCACGTTCTATTGTGTCAACACAGTAGTTTCTTTTCCGCAACTTTAAATTTCCCTCGTCGTCTTCGCCATTTTCTCATAGCATGCAAAGGCTCAGGGATCTGAGAATTAGTTCAGATTACAAAATCATGGACCAACCAGAGTGCCCTAAGACCATTTTAGGCGTTTTATGGGTTTTGATGAAAAATCGGTAAAAATTACACTCTACATAGTACCATTATTTATACGCAATATATAACATGCAGCAAAACAGTGGATACTTTTTCCAGAAGAATTGACCAATCGCCAGCTGTCAATCAAACCAACTGTGCATTATGTGTATGCTACGTTTTGCTGTAAATATGCTACATTGCAAAAAGCATTCAATGTATGAACGGAAGTGTATACTATTTCTTAAATTTCGTAGTTTCGAGTCTGTATAGCGGTACTCGATCATTTGCTGAGACAAATGAAACAATGGATAGTGGAAATTTTATGCCAATTTTATTTATTCTATACGTTTTTGTTGTAATCTTAAGTTATAAACGGCGTCGTGGATAGCAATTTGAACTGTCAGTGACTAATGAAATGTTGAGGGTTAACCAGCATCAACATTTCAGACACTTTTCATGAGTTGATCTGCTGTTCATCATCGAAGAATTGAGCCAACCGCCTAATATAGTTTGAACTATTTTAAAGATGCTCCACCGCTGACAAATGGTATTTTTTTCACTATCAAAAACAGGAGCAGACGATTTCGTATTTTTCTTCAGTTATAAAAATTACTTACTTTTCACCATTACCACCATTGAAAAGTTTGAGCTTCTCATTTTACTTCAAGTTAAAAACATAAAATTATTAATTGCATCCCGAAAAAATCCGTGGCAAAATATCCAATATGGAATGAAGTACTGATTGCGCATGCACCAAAAGCAAAATGAATTATTTGTTATTATGTTTTGTGTTAATTAGACATACATATCAGGGGCGTAGCTAGAGTCTTTTACATGTGCAAGCCCAGGCGAGGGGTCTGGGGGCCGCCTAGGCCCCCAGCGGTCCAGGTTAGGGGGTTAGGGTTAGGGGGTTCAGGGGGGCGAAGCCCCCCGACGGAAAATCGTTTTAAGGAAATGTTTAGCACCGAAAATGATATTTGATAATGCTTGGTATTGCTAAACTATATTTATTAAAATCAAAGGTATAGGACTGTTTTCTACCTGTACCTGATAATTATGTGTTAATGTTTAGTACTTAAAAAGTATATGAAAATCTCATGATAAGTCCTGCATGTATCTTGAGTGACTCTAATGGGATTTGATGATAGATTGACGGAACTTTCTTATGTTATCGATTTTTTTTATGTGTAAAAATCGAATTATACATATATGTGAAAAAATGAATGAATAAAAAAACAGCGTCTCATATTGTAAGGCATAAAAGTCGCACTGATTGAAAAAAATAGTATTTTGTCTTCTTAAAGTCTTTCTTGACGGGAAGTTTTAATTCTCTATATAATGTATCGCTCCAACAAGAGTATGTGTCAGTAGATTGTGCATTTACTAAAAAGAATCTTTTCCGCTAAGCCTGCCTATATTATAAGTTTTTTTTTGTCTAATATATAGACTTCATATTTGGCAAAAAATAAATAAAAAGCCTAATAATATAAGCAGGTTTTAGCGTACTATCTAAGTAGAATCTACTCTGTGTCACTATAATTTGCGAGGTGTCACTTTCGATATTTCATCTGTCGTCCTTTGACTTTGCGTGTCTTTCGTTTTAATCTTGAACAAGCCATCTTGTGTCTTAGAAGATTCATATTAACGCATAACGTATATTTCAGTATTATTAATTTTAGATAAATCATCTACGTAAACGTTTAGGTTATTTTACTTTGATTTTAATTTACATTCAAGACTTTGACGGATCTACATAGATGTTTTAACTTTACAAGACAATGAGTAACCCATACTAGGATTTTTTATGTGCAAGCCCGGGCTTTTTTTTTAAAGAGCAAGCTACGCCCCTGCATATACACGATTAAACACCAATTATTGTTCAAATGTTGAGTACCTTTTATGCTCTGTCGGCGGTGGAGCATCTATATGGGGTATTCTTTTTGGCTTTCATTACTTAAAGCACCATCACAGGTTTATAAATGAATCCATAGTGATTACACTTCGATTTTTATATATTGGTAACATTATTTTCAAAACCATGTTCATGAATTTGTGAATATACATGTTATGAGGATTCTATAATGTTAAACATTTTTGTACATGTAGTTACAAAAAATTTCATTCATCCCGCTTCGATACTCACAAGTAACGATACAAAAACAACTAACGATTATACTATACACTCCGTTCATACACTGAATCATCCGATAAACAAACAGCTGTCATTAATTCACTTAGTTCAAGTTGCTAAACAAAAAGTTGTCATTTTGCCTCTTTTTGTTGATGTTATTCAGAAAGCAGCCAATAGTGATGCTTCCAGTCATGCATTTAATAGCATTTATTTTTAAGCAATAAATTCGCAAAAAGTCGCAAAGAAAATATGAAGGGATGCTATATTGTTACAGGCGTTATTCGAATATGTTTCTCCAGTCGATGATTGGTTTGCATAGCTCTGCGTGTTTGTGCTTGCATGGATAAAAGTAGAAACGGGAATAAAATCCACCCAGACCTCAACCATCATCAACTTCAGATTACGTAATTAGGGCTTTTCACCCATGGGTAAAATACCTATTGGTTTGGTTCTGTTATTTTATTATTCTTCTGCACAGAAAGTTGTATACAAAGGATCTCAGTAAGATATATGCCAATGAACGTGTCACCATATTCTAGGGCATGAGTTGAAGGTGTGACAGCAGCATTTTTATGTTGGACAAAAATGGCAATATGGCCGCTACGACCCAACTTCCGTTTTAAACGTATGTCAGTATCTCGTTAACGGCTTGACGAATTTCTTTCTGTTTTGGATATGTTGTGTAGAATAAAAATGGAGCAAGTAACTACTGCAACACTTTTCTGTAAAACGTCATCTTCTTCTCAAGTTCTAGAAGGCCCAGAGACCTAATATTAGGTCTGTAGCATGCTGACATAAATGGCTACCAAGTTCGATAATATGAATGACCTAGACCTTCATTCAAGGTCACATGGGTCAAAAATTCTGAAATCTTCAAATGACTTCTTGAGCTCTAGAAGGCACTAGAGGCCTAATATTAGAAATAATGCCTACTAAGTTTGTTAGTATGATTGACCTTGACCATCATTCAAGGTCACCTGGGCCAAATATCCTGAAATTTTCAAATTACTTCTTGTGAAGTTGTGGAAGGCCTAGAGACCTTGTATTAGGAGGTGCAGGATGCCAACATAAATGGTTACCAAGTTTGTTAATATATAATACTATATTCAACGTCACTGGGGCTAAAAATCCTTAAATCTTCAAATTGATTCTTTTGAAGTTCTTAAAGTCCTAAGACCTGAAATTGGACTTGTAGCACATAGGGTAAGATGGTCTAATTTCGACCACGTGGGTATTTTCGACCACTTTTGTTTAGTATCTCATTATGAATTAAACATACACATAAAATTGCAATGGTTTAGCGGGTAGGACTGTTCTCCGCTTTGGTTTCTCGTAGGCAGTTGTCATGGCAACTTCCATGTCTCAAACTCAAAGACATCTCGCGTGATTTTGCGGTACTTGACTGACATCCGGTACCGAAGTTGAAAAGCCGCGGATTTCAAAAGGTAGGTGTTCAAAGCATGCTTGGCTCCATAATAGTTTTAATGCCTTCCATGGTGTCTTATCAGTTCAACGTATCTGTATAAGTTATGTTTACATTGTATTATTTATTGTTATATGTATTGTTAAACTAAAAAATGAAACAAATTACGATTAATTGAAATCTTTTAAGCGGTCGAAATTACCCCTATATGATTTATATAGGTGGTGTAATTTCGACCAGCAGTAGCATCATATGGTAACGACACCGGAACTAGGTACCCCTTGAAGCGAAACTGGGAAAGTCCGGATTTGAACAGAGGTAAGATTGTCGCTTTTATCTGCATTTTCATCAATGAATGGGGCTGAGGAGGATTTTTCTTGTGAATCTATTTTTATATATCATAATAAAGGAACATCGGGATCCAAAACACATCCCCACAATGCAGATAAAAGCGACAATCTTACTTATTTCTGGTGTCGTTACCATACGGTGAGTAGATCTACTTCAAATATTTGAAATCATTCTAAGACTAAGACACGGTAAAAACTGTTAATGGTTTTTGGTAGAACTATATAATATAAACCATTTAATGATTTTCATTGCAGGTCAATATGCCACGAAAATCGAAAAATATCTATATGCGTTACACAGCAGAGGCACTAGAATCAGCGGTTTCGGCAGTGCGCAATGGACACCTTAGTCTTAGGAAGGCTTCTAAGAAGTATGCAGTCCCGAAAACTACATTGATTGACCATGTTTCTGGGCGGATCGAGTGCGGAGCTAGGCCCGGGAGGAAACCGTACTTGGCTCCCAAAATAGAGGAAGCCCTGGTATCAAAAGTCATCAGCGCAGCTGACAAAGGCTTCGGAATTTCTAAATCCCAGCTGATATTAAAAACGGCCCGTCTATGCCAATCTGCTCAGATTCCGCTGCAGAAAAATGTACCAGGGGATGACTGGTGGCGAGGTTTGAAACGAAGGCACCCTGAATTAGTACTCCGTAAACCAGAGAGGCTGTCAACATCTCGAGTCAGAATGTTAAACAAACCCGTCATTGACAGCTTCTTTGCTGATCTAAATAAAGTTGTCACTGGGCTGAATTTACAAAACAAACCGCATCTTGTTTGGAATGCTGACGAAACAGGCAAGCAATTTGAGCATTCACCAAGTAATGTCTGTACCAAGAAAGGGACCAGGACTTTACAAAGCAGAACAAGCAATTCAAGGGAAAATGTGACCATTCTAGCCTGTATCAATGCCACCGGCAAAGCTATGCCACCACTATGTGTTGCCAAAGGAAAAACCCGAAAATGTTTACAGACTTTTAATACTGTAGACGCCCCTGAGGGTACTCTATGGACTTATCAAAACAAAGCATGGATGTGCGATATCCTTGGTGATGAGTGGTTCACTAATGTTTTCCTAAAGAACTGTGGTCCTGAACGACCCCAATTGTTGATAATGGACTCCCATTCTTCACATGAAGTTCTTTCTCTATTGGAAAAAGCTAAACAGGAAAACATCCACATTATGGCATTACCCCCTCACTGTACACATGTTTTACAACCACTGGACAGAACGGTATTTGGTCCCTTCAACAAAGCCTACAATCGGCTTTGTTCAGAATTCCTTGCTGCAAATCCAAACCATGTGGTTAATAAGGCATCTTGGCCTCGCCTGTTTAACGGGGCATGGACAGCAGCAATGACAACTGCTAATATAACGAAGGGCTTCAAAGTATGTGGTTTGTATCCAGTGGATGGTTCCCAGATCCCTACTTCAGCTTTCCTCCCGTCGTCGGTGTACGATACACCATTGTCTAATCAAAGCCAACTCGAAGATGGATGCTCCGCTGACACATCATTGAACAGTTCCCCTGCTGAAAGTACCGCGCTACCTCCTCCACCTTTTGTGACTCGAACAGTAGTACCTGGCTCGGCTATAGCATCACAAGAAGCAATATCTCAGACTCCCGACTTTCCACCACAGGTTTCTGGAATAGATCCCATCTCGGCTTCGTCGCCGATAGCTTCTCCTTGTGTTGATGAAGGACTCAATATCCCCGTCTCGGACATTGAACCTTTGTTACAGGCACTAACAACCGGTACAGTTTCTGTACTTGAAACGGATAGAAAAGGAAAACTTAAACTTTGGGGATACAGTGTATGATGACATTGAGAACCTTTTCAGGTTGCCAACGCCGGTGTGAAGAAAACTTCCGCAAAAAAGTCTGTTACAAGCCATCGTTTATTAACAAGTAACGAGGTTATACAGGAAAAAACAAAAAGCAAAAGAATTAAAAGAAGAGAAAATGAAAGCAAAGGAAGAAAGACAACACAAACGAAACCTGAGTAAAGCCGTAAAAGAAGAGAAAAAAGCAAACAAAAAACGACGCCTAAAGAAAGAAAATGTTCTGGAAAAAACTTGTTTTATTTGCTTAGGAGAATACACGGTTGGCTGCAGAGAGCTAGACTGGGCAAAGTGCGATTCTTGTAGTAAGTGGATGCACTTGGAATGTATTCCTACTTCCCATGAAGTAACTGTCCCGTTCCAATGTCACCTGTGTGGTTAAACATTGTCGATTAAATACATGTACATTATATAGCGTTAGTATTCAAATGAATTTTTCACAAATATTTAAGATTCTATTTCATTTGAAATTAAATTTTGGACTATGTAATAGGAAAGAGCTATGTATGGATAACCTGTTATGTCCACGAGTTTGAAAAATTAAATGATTTTCGACGATCTATTCATTTTTTTTTTAAAAAGATATACAGTGGTCGAAATTACCCATGTGTGGTCGTAGTTACCCCGATATGGTGGTCGAAGATACCCTAGCGGTGGTCGATATTCCCCCTGATAGGCGTACATGTTTATATCATTGAATTGGTGTCTATTTGCGAGACTATCAACTCAGTAAGTGATTGTGCATGTACAGGAAAGGGAGGTTACTCTTACATGATCGACAACAAGATCAGGAACGAGGCCCAATAGGGGCAAGATGGGGCGGGGCCGCAAAGGTTAGAGGTAAATCCTATAAATCGCTACTTGTCCTAGAGTTCTGCAAATATGGCCAACCTAACATCTATTGTGTGGAAAGGGGAACAGCAGCTTGTATATAAATTTTGGCTTGACCAAACAGAAGGGGTTGGGTTCGGCGCTGACGGCCCCGAATAGGGGAGTAAATAGAGGTGAATTCCTATAAAAGCGGCTGGTCACTAGAGGAAGGATTGTAACCAAATGTAGTCACAAATATCCTGGGGGAAGGGGGGAGGAACAGAACTTGTATAATAAATTTTGGCTCTGACCCCCTGGGGGCAGGAGGGGCGGGGCCCAATAGGGGTAATAGATGTAAATCCTATAAATCGCTACTTGTCCTAGAGTTCTGCATGGATTGTAACCAAATTTTTGGCCACAAACATCCTTTGGGGGAAGGGGAACAGAACTTGTAATAAATTTTGGCTCTGATCCCCCCGTGGGCAGGAGGGATGGGGCCCAATTGGGGAAAAAGAGGTAAATCCTATAAATTGCTACTTGTCCTAGAGTTCTGCATGGATTGTAACCAAATTTGGCCAGAAACATCCTTGGGGGAAGGGGAACAGAACTTGTATAAATTTTGGCATTGACCCCCCCCGGGGGCAGGAAGGGCGGGGCCCAATAGGGGAAATAGAGGTAAATCCTAAAAAATTCTACTTGTCTTAGAGTTCTGCATGGATTGTAACCAAATTTTGGCCAGAAATATTCCTTGGGGTTAACAGAATTTGTATAAATTTTGGCTTTGACCTCCCTGGAGGAGAAAGAGTGGGGCCCAATAGGGGAATTAGAGGTAAATATCCAAATTTCTTCAGAAAAGAAACAATGAACTTATATTCAGAACATTACTTGGCATTACAAACCAGGTGAGCGATACAGGCCCTCTGGGCCTCTTGTTTTAAAATATAAACCGGAAGCGAAGTTGATTTGGCTGCCGTTTGCTCTACTAAATGTGTATACGGCGCGCCATTACAAATGTGTGAAATTAGTCCGAATGATTCTGACTATCTATCCGCTTTTTAGCCCACCATCAGTAGATGGTGGGCTATTCAAATCGCCTTTCGTCCGTGGTCCGTCGTCCGTCCGTATCCTTCCGTCCTTCCGTCCGTCCGTCCGTCCGTCCGTTAACAATACTTGTTTACCACTATTTCTCAGAAAGTGGCTGAAGGGATCTTTCTCAAATTTCAAATGTAGGTTCCCCTAGGGCCCTAGTTGTGCATATTGCATTTTGGGACCGATCGTTCAACAAGATGGCCGACAGGCGGCCATCTTGGAATTTTGATAGTATATCTCAAAAGTTTTTCTCATTACCGCTATTTCTCAAAAAGTGCTGAAGAATGTTGTTTCTCAAATTTTTACATTTCTAAAAAGTACAGGTTTCCCCTTTCTAGGAGAACCTAGTTAGTTGCATATTGCATTTTGGCTCCGATCGGTCAACAAGATGGCCGACAGGCGGCAATCTTGGATTTTGATAGTTAAAGTTTGTTACCGCTATTCTCTCCAAAAAGTACTGAAGGGATCTTTCTAAAATTTCATATATAGGTTCCCCTAGGGCCCTAGTTGTGCATGTTGCATTTTGGGACTGATCGGTCAACAAGATGGCCGACAGGCGGCAATCTTGGATTTTTGATAGTTAAAGTTTGTTACCGCTATTACTCAAAAAGTACTGAAAGGATCTTTCTCAAACTTCATATATATGGTTCTTCTAGGGCCCTTGTTGCAGTGCATATTGCATTTTGGGGTGACCGATCGTGCAACAAGATGGCCGACCAGACGGCCATCTTGGATTTTCTCAAAGTTTTCATTAAGCCTCCGCATTTCTCAAAAAGTGCAGAAGGGATCAATTCTCAAATTTCATATACAGGGCCCCTAGGACCCTAGTTGTGCATATTGCATTTTAGGACCGATCGGTTCAACAAGATTGGCCGACAGGCAGCCATCTTGGATTTTGATAGTTAAAGTTTGTTACCTGCTATTCTCAAAAAGTACTGAAGGGATCTTTCTCAAATTTCATATATAGATTCCCCTAGACCCTAGTTGTGCATATTGCATTTTGGGACTGATCGGTCAACAAGATTGGCCGACAGGCAGCCATCTTGGATTTTTGATAGTTAAAGTTTATTACCGCTATTTTCTCAAAAAGTGCAAAAAAGAATCTTTCTCAAATTTCATATACAGGTTCCCCTAGGAACCTAGTTGTGCATATTGCATTTTGGGACCGATCGGTGAACAAGATGGCCGACAGGCGGCCATCTTGGATTTTGATAGTTAAAGTTTGTTACCGCTATTTCTCAAAAAGTACTGAAGGGATCTTTCTCAAATTTCATATACAGGTTCCCCTAGGCCCTAGTTGTGCATATTGCATTTTGGGACCGATCGGTTCAACAAGATGGCCGACAGGCAGCCATCTTGGATTTTGATAGTTAAAGTTTGTTACTGCTATTTCTCAAAAAGTACTGAAGGGATCTTTCTCAAATTTCATATATAGGTTCCCCTAGAGCCCTAGTTGTGCATATTGCATTTTGGGACTGATCGGTCAACAAGATGGCCGACAGGCAGCCATCTTGGATTTTGATAGTTAAAGTTTGTTACCGCTATTTCTCAAAAAGTGCTGAAAGGATGTTTCTCAAATTTTCATATACAGGTTCCCCTAGGTCCCTAGTTGTGCATATTGCATTTTGGGACCGATCGGTCAACAAGATGGCCGACAGGCGGCAATCTTGGATTTTGATAGTTAAAGTTTGTTACCGCTATTTCTCAAAAAGTACTGAAGGGATCTTTCTCAAATTTCATATATAGGTTCCCCTAGAGCCCTAGTTGTGCATATTGCATTTTGGGACTGATCGGTCAACAAGATGGCCGACAGGCAGCCATCTTGGATTTTGATAGTTAAAGTTTGTTACCGCTATTTCTCAAAAAGTACTGAAGGGATCTTTCTCAAATTTCATATATAGATTCCCCTAGAGCCCTAGTTGTGCATATTGCATTTTGGGACTGATCGGTCAACAAGATGGCCGACAGGCAGCCATCTTGGATTTTGATAGTTAAAGTTTGTTACCGCTATTACTCAAAAAGTACTGAAAGGATCTTTCTCAAACTTCATATATAGGTTCTTCTAGGGCCCTAGTTGTGCATATTGCATTTTGGGACCGATCGAGCAACAAGATGGCCGACAGGCGGCCATCTTGGATTTTGATAGTTAAAGTTTGTTACCGCAATTTCTCAAAAAGTGCTGAAGGGATCTTTCTCAAATTTCATATACAGGTTCCCCTAGGACCCTAGTTGTGCATATTGCATTTTAGGACCGATCGGTGAACAAGATGGCCGACAGGTGGCCATCTTGGATTTTGATAGTTAAAGTTTGTTACAGCTATTACTCAAAAAGTACTGAAGGGGTCTTTCTCAAATTTCATATATATAGGTTCTTCTAGGGCCCTAGTTGTGCATATTGCATTTTGGGACCGATCGTTCAACAAGATGGCCAACAGGCGGCCATCTTGGATTTTGATAGTTAAAGATTGTTACCGCTATTTCTCAAAAAGTACTAAAGGTATCGTTCACAAATTTCATATGAAGGTTCCCCAAGGACCCTAGTTGTGCATATTGTTATTTGTGACCGATCGGTAAACAAGATGGCCGACCGACGGCCATCTTGGATTTTGATTGTTTAAGTTTGTTACCGCTATTTCTCAGAAAGTACTGAAGGGATCTCTCTCAAATTTTATGTGTAGGTTCCCCTTGTACCATAGTTGTGCATAGTACCTTTTAGGACTGATGCATAATGCCTTTCGGGACTGATCGGTAAACAAGATAGCCAACGGCCGCCATCTTAGATTTCATTGTTGAAGTTTGTTACCACTATTTCTTAGAAAGTACTATAGCGATCTGTCTCAAATTTTATATGTAGTGTGTTTGAAAAAGTTTGAAAAGCAGGGAAAAGATCCCCCTTTCCATTGTCAGACATAGATCATTCTTTGGTGGTGGGCGCCAAGATCCCTCTGGGATCTCTTGTGTAACATGGGGCAGTGGAGTACATAAGATCCCAATATATAGGTATGTTTGTTACGTTTTCTCCCGGCATTGCATGGACGATATATTAGAAATATAATGCCGCTGACACGTAGCGTAGGCCAAATCTGGCCTACGATTTCACATTTTTAAAAAGAGGTTCCGCGAGCTGACTATATATTAGGCAAAAAAAAATTGAAAAAAGCCTGGGTTAGATACAGGAAAACGTTTTGAGAATAGAGAATGGCTATTTATTGGAGTGTTAATCCACACCATACGAACCCTAAAATGCTATGAAACAGGACTGGATATTATGTTTAACATTTTAACGCGTAAATACCTTTGACGTTAAAAAAACAAAGACATGATGATGCTTTTTGATTTACTATACTTAAAGTCCCATTAAGATCTAAGGCCATTTAAACTATGACCTTCCGTGTATGCTTTGTTTTGGTTTGTTGTCTCCCCTTGAGAGAGTGGAACTCTCTCTCTTTTATAGTCCTATCTCACTGAAGCGCGTCGCCGAAGACGCTGAACTGTACGCCACACCCGATCACATTATACTTACAACGGGTAAACCAGTCGTCCCACTCCCGTTATGCTGAACGTTTAAGCAGGAACAGAAAACTACCAATTGTATAGACTATGGGGTGCCTCAGGGGACTGACAGAAACCATAGCCTTCCTAGACACGTTATGCAATGGGTGCAGTAGGTACAATTCTAACGATCTAACTCAAGGGCTAAGGAGAATAATCTCTAGGTTATCACGGAATAGGACCACCACTATTACAGCGTTTGTTTATTTATACTACAAATTTATCATGTAAAAGTAGTAATATATAATACTGTTTTACAACGACTCAAAAGATATACATGTAAAAACATATTTCAGTCACCTCCTATGAACATTACCTTGAATGACGGAAACAGCTGGATTTGGTATCTTTCGATTTAGATTTGCAAAGGTATAATGGGATGACTTTCGGGTAAATTCTAAGTATTCATATTATACCCGTGCGAAACGAAGTATATGAACAATAAAGACACCTTGTTGTAGCAGCTGCTTGGAGCATTAAATGATAATTAAATAGCTGCTTGTGACACAGATATTGATATATATACGGAACATTTAGACCGATGTTTTGAAACAAAGTATTGTGAATCGTGCAGGCTTAAGATCTAATCTGTTCCATATCCGATATCAGTAGATGGAAACCAGAGGATGGTAAGTGCAGGAAATTTAAAAAATTTATAAAAATTAATAATTCATTTTGAAATCACAAATCTCTTCAGAAAACACATTTCTCTTACATGGAACCACTTGGACTTAGTCCAGGTGTCTAAATGGGTAATTTTCCACCCAACCAACCTAAAAAATAGTTCGCATAAAATGTTTTTACACAGAAAATGTTCTTTAACATGTCCTCCATCAGAAACTGGATGATGCCATCCGTTGAGCCAACCATGGGGAAATTGAAATATATTCAAGATGGTTTTCCAAGACTTGACAACTGCAACACTGATATATTTATCATCCTAATTTGATATTCATCTGCTATAAATTCATCAATTCTTTATGCACTTAGATAAAATTTTGTGTACATATTCGTCATACCGTCATCGAACAGAATTCTTAATATAATAAAGTTACCTCTTGTAATTAATGTTAAATTAATAAGTTAATTAACATAATTTTCAAATCGGTTATATGATTTGCTTTGTTATTATTAGTAATTACATGTAGATTGGTATTTTTTGTGTGCGGTTTTTTCATTAAGACAATATTTTACATTTCGCTGGTTTCTGTGTCTATACCGTTTTAAATTCTATATCTTTTTGCCCATTAAACTGATCATGAAAAAAGCGACGACCATTTGGGGCTTTTTATATATGTCTTATTTTCTTCCTAACGTCTTCCTTGACACCCACCTAAACTTTTGGCCCGCCTTGAGTTGACCGTTTAGAAAGGATCTGGGAACTGTTACTTCCATCGAGACAGATCACTCTTTTACTGTAAACGTACTTATTTTAACGGTATTGAACCATCGAACTGCGCTTTTTTATATCCATGGGCCGAATAACATAATAAATATTACAGGTCATGTTACGCCTTGCGCTACAATAAGTTTTTTTACAGTAATATACATGTACATCTGTTTTCTGCTCTTGCTTAATATTCAACAGAAAGAGAGTGTTTGAGAAGACTATTATACATGGTAGCCGATGTCATTATATATGGACCGACTGGGATGTAGTCTTTTCTAGTGTATTTGGCAACATGTTTCTAGTAGAGAATGCGCATTAAAAAATGTTTCCACCATTAACAAGGACATCATCTTGCAGTCATATCACAGGTCACCCGAACCAAAGGCATACCCACAAAAGATATCCACATGTAAACGAGTAGATAATTACCTGTATGGACTTTCTTTAGGATACTTATTATTATTATGTGAACATTTCTTTCGTAGAGATCAAACAAGGGCAATTATTAACGTAACCAACTCCAACTCAACACTTGATTTGTATATTTTACAGATTTTCCTGTCGTGTAGCCAAAGATGGAATTTAGACCACTCTCAAGCGCAGGTCAATTTTGAAAGATATAAGTAATAAAGCTTATCATGATGACTTGTTATATAACATATGCAATTTATTAAACTAATCTTATTAAAATTATTGGTATGATATGACATGTTCTTCAGTTATCGTGCCTTGTGAATTGGTACTCTGCAGGTAGGGTGAATAGCATAAGTGCAGGCTGGCAAGCGCTATTTCATGTGATCTAATCTTTTACATCTTCTTCCTATCTTGACCCGTATTACGTGCATCATCTCTATGACCAGTTGCGGTCCTATTTGCACCCCCTTCACGTTGACGGTTGGTGGGGGCTTTCGTGTCGTTTTGAGCCACTCCCGTCCCTGGTGAGAAAGGTTGCTTTGAGCGTTTGGCATTCTCTTTGCGTTACTCTCGAAGACATAATCCTCATCACCCTCAAAAGCCTCTTGTAACAAAGGTAATGGTATAGGTTTCTGATCCTGGGCTTAGCTGCTCGCAGTCATATCCTGGGAAGGTCGGACGACCAGGTTTCGTCCATGTATGTCAGCTATAATTTTTGAGACTGGGGGTAAGCTGGGAGAGTTTGTATTTTGCGTGTCTTTGGTGACATGTCTTTGCTTTGGCGGTGGAATATATAACGACACGAGGCAAGAGTTCCAAATGTCTCACATATATAATTTAGAAGACAGACAAAACAAACACAAATATAACCATGTACCCTACGTCTTCTTCCTCGCCAAACCTAAGTGGAGGCTGTACTTAACGGCCAACTCATCGTGTTCGTCTTGTTGCTGTTGCTCGGCCCTTTGTCGTGTTGTCGCCTTTTGTCTAGTTGTCGCGGTCCTCAAACTGCGACAAACCCCGAGATGTAACCAGTTAAACAAAATGTCGACTTGTCGCGTTTTCGACAAACGCGACGACAAGTCGACCATTTTCAAACTCGCTCAATAAGCGCGGTTAAGACTCTCGTGTTTCGTCGCGGTAAAATGTCGCGACTTAATTGGTCGTGTTGCTCGGATCGTTATCGTCCGACTTGTCGTGGGTTGTCTCCTGTGGTTCGTCGTTGGTCCGAAGATGAGTACGAGTATTGTCCGACTATGTCCAGTTACAAATCACTGTTACTACAATCTTCGCATAGACATATCATAATTGGGAAATATTTGTTAATCTCGGGTTCAAGAATTAGTATTGTGTTGAAGCTAGACTCGCGACTCTGTTGTATGATCATGAATTGCTATATAAATAATCTAGTGTTGCAATGTGGTTGTAGCCAGATTGAAGATAATTGTTCAGTCGAGTCTTGTCTTTACCAAGAGGTTGTCAAAAGTATTTAATTATTCCTCCTGAACTCAATGAATTTACAATAATTTGTCTTTATTATATGAGTGATAATCCGTCTAATGAAATGGTCTGGATTAGTAAGCAGTAGTGTTCGTCATCGTGTTAATATTATAGGTCACAGTGAAAAACCGCGAAGAGGCCTAATTAGTTTCGCGTGAGGCCCGTTAATACGATAGTAATTAGAAAATATTGCAATCTCTATTTAGATGTTTCTGACTTCATGTACCTTTATTAGATTGAGATGTTTTTTCAATTAAATTGTGATAGATACATTTTTTTCGGGAATGTCTTTTAGAATAATTAATTTAACTTGTAAACCTTCTCTGGACTGAGCAATGTTGTGCTTATCTTCAATGAGACAATTGCATGATCTGAAAGTGTAAATGTACAAACACACTATAATACACTAGATATAACAAAAAACAAATGCAAAGTAAAGAGATCAAGATACAATTATCACATAACAGTTTTCATAAGATGCGTTCACCATAAATAGAACAAATCAGTTTTATTGAATTATGTCTTAGCAAACGCATACCCCTGTATGTATGTAAAGCTTAGTGTGTACTGAAATTACGGTGACTCTTGATTTGTAGATTTTGCATTAGGGATTACATTGGACTGCATGAATGGATGATATATATCACCATTTCTAACCGTTTGCCTAACATGTTTGAAATTTGTATTTTCACGGTCTTATTTTCGTGTTTCCTGCTTCCTTTTACTTGTTTATTGCTCCTTTTTCAATGATGAAAATCGGGTTTCGCATAATTGGTAATTATCAGGTGAAACTAATATGCAGGATTGCAGTGTGAAATATGTCATTCCGATTTCGGATCGTTTACGTACTATGTTATTGCAAGATTGAATAGTGCTTTTTTTCACATTTTTCTAATTTACGTTTTGTTGTCGGTGATCCCCATTACGTGTTTTCCATTGTGTGTATATTTGTTGGTAGTGCAGTGCAATCCATCCCTGTGTATTTCATCATAGAGTTCGATGTACTATACTAGAGTTTCTCACATATGCTTTGCAAGTTTACTACTGATGTCTTGTAAATTAAGTCTGTACATTTAGTATC
>NW_027188384.1:0-23751 GCF_041381155.1 Argopecten irradians | reverse complement strand
TAAAAAACATATTTCCCCCAAATTCAATAATATACTTCGGACTTCGTCGGTCAGCGCATTTTTATAAATCACCTACAACTGTTTGCGAGTGATTAAATTGGTCACGTCTTCATCATTTATACGACATAAAAAGAACATTGAGAAGATATGGCGTGTCCCCAACCTAATGTGGACATACAACTACAAAGAATGGAAAAAGCTATGGATTACATCCTGTATGTTTGTATCTTTATGTGGATTATAGATTTTTTCCCAGCAAAATAAGTGTAACAGGAACTAGTGAAACAATTTTGGAAAAGGTCGGATGCAAATTATGAAATTGTATGGACAAAACCCTTCATGGATCAGCTTAAATAATTTTAAAAATACCTCTTTAATAATTTAATTATCGTTTCTTGATTTCATCAAACTAACCGAATGATTAAGTGGGTTATGCTATATAGTCTACCTCTGTTTCATTGATAAATGGTTTCAAGATGATATCCCTTTCATTTTTTTGTTTTGATTTTATTGCCGGTGTGTTTGATTTTCAAACACTTCATGATATGAAATCAGATAAATACGCGGAATATCAGTTGGAGGGAACCAATTCACGATATTACAGGTGATTAATTAGGCATGTTTCCCCTTAAAGAACTCTACATTTTCCCTGTCTTTGTTACTAATAGAATTATCAATTTAAATTGTCTATCTGTCTTTGAAATAAATTAATAAATGAGCAGCTTTATTTAAGCACACAACTCCGTACGGTTTTGAATTGTACATTTTTAGAGTTCCAAATAGGGATTGTTGTTGTCATCCGGAAGCTTTTTCAATGCTCAATGGACTTTGAAAAATCTTACCCAGACATAATGGCGGTGATCGAAAGTAGGCAGAAGACCTTGGCTAGACTTTAAAATGCGATTATTTCAGGAATTTTATTGACACAAATATATGAAGGGTTTTGTCCCTCCAGATTATAATCATTGTTTATGAGTGCATATTGTCACTGGTTATTTAAAACCAGATCAATTTAATTGTTTCTTTTTTTATTATAAACAACACTCATTCACTTCATCTTCCTCGTACACTATTAGGCTATAGAATAAAATTGCAAAGAAAAAATTAAAAACAGACTAAATTTACGATAAGATTCACCAGCCAACGTATAGGGCATCCCCCCCTTCAGTGCCAAAATAACACAAACCCACAAAGTGGTTCGGTCTTCATGTTTGTCTTAATACTATTAGGCGCAGGTTGTCAAATGTCACTTGGTTCGTATGTTCTACTACACTCTGAATCGTAAACAGACGTTTGGTTATATAAACCAAAACGCCCGTGTCTCTTTTTTACATTAACCTGCCATCAAAGATGTATGAGAGTGTAATTCCTCCAATTACAGTCAGTTTTCTTTATACACACATATAACAACGTACCCCAGATTCTGTGAACTGTTTTATCCCAAAGAAATTACACTAATGTATGTTGTTATAATCCTTGGAATTATAAACGATTCTCACCCCTGTTGGTGTAATGCTATCGTGTAAAATGTTACTTTGATAACGTCTTTGTTACCTTTAAAAAAAATTAAGCTACACATGCTTTAAATGTTTTATATCCGAACAACTATTTATGTGGGAAATAATACAATGGTATTTAAAATTAGGCCACTGAAATTGTTTCTTTAAATTATAATCGTGTCGTAGTTAACAATCTCCCTCTGTCATAGCAAATAGCAAGTTAGATTAAAAAAAATGTCTAGTGTTTGAAAAGATATATGCATATGCCAATCCTCTTAGTTTGAAAATGGAACTAGTTTTATTTTTAGATTCATGATTACCAAAAACTGGTCTTTATTCTTTGAATGGGCGATGTTGTGGGGAAAACTAAACAGCCAAATTACTCATAAACATTGTATGCAGTTGGGCTTACGATTTTCCCTCTAAAAATGTCGTGTACATATAGATATATGTAAGGTAATAATTTGGTAGTATTTATTTAAATGTATTTGTATTTATCGTGTTCTCTTCACATAAAATTTCTTTGTTCGGGAAATTAACCACTATATCATAATATATTCCTTAATTACATGTAGATTAAAAATAATGTCTCTGTCCCTTTTTCATCAATTAAAAAGTGTATTTGTTACCGCCCATTCAGACGTGTTCTAGTGAATTCATCCGTTTAAGAACTATCAAATACATATTGTCTTATACATTACACCATTAATAAATATATCAATTCGCTGTGAGTTTTAGCATTTGTCATTCAAAAAGACATATCACATTATAATTACGCAACCCTTATAGGCAATTCAAGCCGAACATTTATAGATTGAAAGTTTTTCCAATATAAACTGCATTAACTTATAAAAACTTGTTTAATATCAGTGTAATCCTAAATTACAATCAGTATAGCAATATACACTGTAACATTTTACCCCAGATCTGAAACTGATTATTTACAGTTATGCACTGTCAGATGTTTACAAAACATTTGTAATATTATATAGATCACACACCGTATACTGATTTTTACCCCAGTACAAAACGTCACGCAGTAACGTGGCCTTTTAATTATAAGTATTTTGGTCTTTTAATAAATTTATTA
The DNA here is from genome assembly GCF_041381155.1 of Argopecten irradians. Classification (NCBI taxonomy): domain Eukaryota; kingdom Metazoa; phylum Mollusca; class Bivalvia; order Pectinida; family Pectinidae; genus Argopecten; species Argopecten irradians. Next base: position 21,162 of record NW_027188384.1, on the reverse strand, counting down.
ACACATGTTTTAAATGTGCTATATGTAACTTTGTGTGTAACGCGATCATTATTTGGGTTTATATACAATATGACAAGACTGCTTAATTTGTTTCATTTAATTATAACCGTATCACTCACCAAATCTTTCTGTCTATAGTTGATGTTTAGCCACAACTACAGAATCGTAAACAAGTGTGTTAGATTATAGATAACAGCATGTCTTATAATGTTGGTAAGGAAAGATAACAGCATTTTTTTGGCAAAGCGTATTGCCTTTTATTGAGTAAGGAAACTTACGATATTTTTTATGTACCATCCTATCAAAGTGCATACTCATTTTGGCATTAATGTATGATTTTGACGGGATGTGTACAGAATACTTAACAGCTATTTCACTTACACAAAACAGTAAATGTATGTGAATATACTATTAGCTATACATTATCCTGGGTAACATATTACTTCTCCTATGTTGTTTACAAACTTTGTAAATAATATAATATCGCATCCATATAGTTGTTTTTTAACTGAGTACGGTCTGCGAATACGAAATAACGTCCTTGTCTCCTAAAATTAAACTTACGCTCTTTAAATGTGTATATAAGACCATTAATCAGGGTTGTATATACTACAGGGTAATTTAATCCAGGCCATTTATTGTGTTATTCTTTAAATTGTAATTGTTTTTTTATACTCATTCAGAAAATTGCTCAGGCCCGATAGTCGAGTGTTTGCAACGATCAGTAACCTGTGAACAAAACATCTGATTTTTAAATTTGTCTACTTGTTGGAATGATACTAACTATGTCAGTATTTTAAGGTAAAAATGCACTAATCAAGTATTAATTAGGAGTTTCCTTTAGGTAACAATTGTCCAATTTTTTTTGGCGATGCTTGGGGCACTCTATACAGCCAATTTACTCTAAACCAGTTTGGTATTGGCAGACGATTTACTATTCCAAAGGTCGAGTACATTAGAGATAGTGTAAGTTAATAAATTTGGTAAGTATTTAAACTTCACAATATATTACGTGTACTCATATCATTTCCTGGTCGTGAAAAATTAACAACTTTATCTTAATACATATATTACAATAGCGATGTAGTTTAAAACATGTTTTTGTCCCTTTTTTTAATACAGATAAGAAATTCCATTTGTCACCGCCTTTAAGACAGTTATAATTAGAACTGAACGCGTTAAAGAACTATCCATATACATATTGTCATATAATTATCAGTCTAATAAATATAATTAATTCCACTGTGAGTTTTTAGCAATTATCATTATTAATAAGACAACACAATAATTACGAAACCCTTATAGCATCAAAAAAACAGCCGAACATTTATAGATTTACCGTTTTTCCAATATAGTACCTTAACTTAAAAAACTTGTTAGATATCAGTTGTAATTCCACCCAAATGCCAGTCAGCATACAATATACAATGTATCACATACCCCAGATCTGAAAACTGATTATTTCACAGTTTTCACTGTAAGGAGGTTCACCAAACCTTGTAATTATATTGATCACACACAGTTTTACTGATTTATACCCCATATACGTCTCGTAGTAACGTGGACATTTAAAAAGTATTTGTCTTTTATTAACAAATTTTACGCATGTATTTAATTACTTTATATGTATAACCTTGGAGTATGCGGACCATTATTTGGGTGTAATTTACCAATATGACAGACTAGCTTAATTGTTTCAATTTATTTATAAAACGTTTCAGATCACTAAAACTTTCTGTTATAGTTGAATTGTTTAACACTACTCAGAATCGTAAACAAGCGTTTAGATTATAAAGGGTCATATAGTGTTTGGTAAAGATAACTGCATTTATATTTGGCAAAAACGTATATGGCTTTTTTATTGTAGGTATGCGAAACTTACATATATTTTTGTTATATCATATACAATGTCAAGATGGAGGTATATTTATTGCATAAATGCATGAAAATGATCGGAATGTGTTATAAGAACCTTAACAAGCCACTTTCACTTACAAAAAACAGTATGGCAATACCACGTCAAAGCATAAATTCGATATAAAAATTTATCTATTTCATTCAATTACTTTTACCTATGTTCATTGTTGTCAAAAATGATCACCCTGACCATTAATATATCACCATATTCAGACATTACACACAATTTAAATACTTACCTCAGATCTGAAACTCTGATTACTTTACAGTTTGATTTATACTACTCTATGTTGTTTTACCATCCTTGATAATTATAATAGATCACCATTCCCTACTACTATTTTATAACCGAGAAGTAACGTCATTTGTCTCTCTTAATTTAATTAAACTACGTTGTTTTCAATGCTACTTCGGGTTCGAGACCATTATTTTTACGTGTGTATATAAAAACACGTCAGACAACCATTTAATTGTTTCTTTTTATTATAACTGTATCATTCACATATTATCTTTGTGTTCGTATTCCCATTTTTTGCACACTTCAAAATGATCGTAAACGATTCGTTAGTTTTGATTGTCTAAGTGTTTGAAAGATAATGTTATGCAAGCAGCTTTTAGGTTTTTTAGATGCACTTGTAATCAATTTAGATTCTCTACAATGTGGGATATTAAAATGAGACGATGGTGCGAGAAATTAAACAGTCGTTTCTTTTTAATTAAGAAAAAAAATTTGTAATTGGCCAAGCGATTTACTCCCACAAATGTCGAGGCTACCATCATAGATTATTTAAGATAGAGTTTGGTAGTATTTATTTATTTTTCATTTTTAATTGTAATTACATGTTCTCATTACATTTTTTTTGTCGCAAGACTAACCAATATATAATACTTTAATATTATAGACATGTAGATTACCACAGATCTCCGTCCTTTTTTAAAACCTCGTAATTGCGGTTTTGTATATTTTGTAACCGGCATGATATACTGATAATATGAACCCAATCTAAGAACTACCATATATACACATTGTCCCATAAATAATCAGTAATAATTATATTAATACACTGTGATGTCTAGCAATTTTCATTCTCAATGGCGTCAAATAATTACGCATAGCCCTCAAAGCATCCGCCGAACATTCAAAGATTCTACGTTTTTCAAATCATAATGAATAACTTTAAAATACTTGATAAATATCAGTATAATCCTAAATTCTCAATAAGTAATCAATATATACAATGTAAACACTTACCTCAGATCTGAAAAAACTGATTATCCACAGTAATTTATTACTGCTCAATGTTGTTTACAATCCTTTGTAATTATATAGATCAACACACGGTATACAGATTTACACCCGAGTATGTCAACGCTACAGACAAGTACAGTGCACTTTTGAACGCCTTTGTCTCTTTAAATTAAGTTACGCATGTTTAAATGTGTATGTGTACCTTGGGATCCGCGACCAGTGTTCTGGGTGTATATAAACAATGACAGACACTTAATTGTTTTATTGAATTATTAAGCGTAATCATTCGCCAAATCTATCTGTCATAATCGATTGTTTTGCCATGCTCAGAATCGTTAACACGATTGGTAGAAAACTGAATATATACAGTCTATATTGTTGGAAAAGATAACTGCATTTATTTTGGCAAAATCGTTGATTGCCATTTTTATTGATTTATGTTAAACGTACGTAGTTTTGTTAATATCAAAGTGGAGATGCATTTAGACATTTATGCATGACTTTGGATGAGTATTGTGTTACACTCTAAGAAACACAAGAGCTATTTCAGACTAATAACAAAACAAAATCATATGTAATTGATATAATATTTAGCTATAACAAATGCATGAATACATAAAAGAAAGTTTTAAGGTATAAATTGATTATATTGATAATATATTTTTCATTTATTTGTTTACCTATGCGTATTGGCGTCAAATGATCACCAAATCATTATGATGTCAGTTGGAACATTCATTATGCTACGTTTTCCTTTAGACTTGCCACCAGAAACCTATAAGACTTTCTCAAACATAGGTTTTTACTAGATTATCTCCCCCTAGTTTAAAACTTAGGAATTAGCCATGTTTTAGAGACAAAGATTACCAAGCCATATTTTAGTGATTTTTCTAGTATTCTGGTGGCCAGTCTACGTTTTCTTATATAATATATAATTTAAAAGTAAAAGCTTTTGGCCGTCAACCCTCGGCAAGCCTCGAGTTCACGAGCCAAAATCTTTCACTCGGGTTGATGCATCCCTGTCCACTTGACAGACCCATGCAAGATTTTATTAATCTATTGATTTAATTTCTCCCCGTCACCCAGTCCATGTGACCCTAATAACAATCAGACGAAGCAGTCCATGACACGTAACACGCATTTCTAAATATCATTATCAAAGTTCTAGCATCTTTAAGGCAAGCATTCGTTTAAAAGGTTTAATGCGCTTAGAGAACAAATGTTTAACTTGGTCACTGTAACACACCTATTTACGTTCCCATCTATTTCCTGGAACTCAACTTGGACTAACTGGACCAATTATTTTCCAGCAAAAAGTGACAGTATCGTCTCCCGGAGGAGTATGTTATACGTTATCGGGCCTGTATATTAGAGGGTTTGTTGACTCGTACAGACTCGTCCATTTTGCCGGGGGAGAGAGGAATAGGGAGATTGCATAACAAGTTCTGGTCTGGACTTAGACAATATTTTAGAGAAGTTTTGGGACACAAAGCCGATGCTATTAGTGATCTTCAGGAGCTTTGCATTGCCGTAAGGTCGAGTAGAGAGGTCAAGACAGAAAGAGGTACAGGTTAGCAGTAAAGTTAAAGCAACTGCCAAGATAGCTACTGCCAACAGGCCACCGACAAGGGGACGGTGATATGAAAGCGATGGTTTCAACAACACACAGCTGCAATCAAAGAATTTGGAGAAAAAAAATTAGAGGATGGAGGCCGGCCTATTTAAACTGATAGAATGATGGGATAGGTCGTGGACAGAGTAGAAGACAAGGTCGCGGATCAAGTAATCAGCCCAGGCCTAACGTTAATTGTTTGAGATGTAGTCAGCTGGGGCACTTTATGAGGAATTGTGAGACCGTGCTGCCGGAGGATTTAAACACAAACCCGCCTACCCCGAGGGACCAGTAGTAGGTGAGGGTAGCACACGGTCCTACTCCTATTGTGAAGTCAACACAGGACAGCATCAGCTGGTTGGTAAGTACCAAACGAGGTCACAGTCCAAGTAGAGGGTGTGAGAGCTGGGGGGCCCTACCTGGACACAGGAGCTACTATTTTCAAATGTCAGCAGGTCATTCTGTAGTGGCCATTTATCGCATTTATCCATTAAAAAAACTTGACACATTACTAAGAGTTGAATGTTTGCAGTTGGACAGCAACTATCTTACAGTGGGTATGTGCGGTGGCCACTATTAGTGGATGACAGTTAAGGGAACATCAGGCAACTGAGTTGTTTGTTTTTTTAGTTGTACCGGATTAGCGAGTATAATACTCGTGTGCCCATAATTTAGGGGGAACCAACATTCTACCTTCCTAATGATGGAGGATTGTCGTGGTCATTATGGAGTTCGATTTGCTCAGCATGGAACTATAGGCACCATGGGTTATTAGCATTTCGGGGTTTGGGCGTTAAGGGAAAGGAACTTGTCCAAGAATGGTAATGTTATTGGCGCTGGTGAAAGAATGGCGAAATTAGTGCAAACACATCTTGAAACCAATCAACAAACAACTTTCATGTGGGTAAACTAGGAGATCATAGAAGGTACTATACCCAATCACATGTGGGGTTTTTGCCTGGCGTCTAGTAAGTCAACCTTGGTCGGGGGATTTAGATGTGTACAGCACAGAGTAATTTTCTCGTGTTACTCGGGCAAGTGGTAACTGTAATCTACGTGGAGTTTATCTAACTGCACTACACAGATCTTTTGTAGTTCCATCGCGAGCTATTTTTATGTGAATCTACAGCCTGTCCACTGTCTAACCTGAAAAAGGGGATGCCTGATACCAGTAAAAAGACTTACATGCGATGCCGTTGTTGGTGTTGAAGAAGAATTGAGTAGAGGATTTGATATAAAAGAATCCCTATTTATATATCTATTCTCATGGTGATGAATACCTTGGATGCACCATAATCTCGTCGTAACAAAAGATCGATTTTATTTGAACGACATTTACCATTCAAGCAGCGACATTGAAAGATTCCCACCATCGCTGTATGAAGACGGTGAGGACTCCCTTTAAAGCAACATCTAGTCAAGCTGGGAGTTAGTTATTCGCAACAGTACCAGACCTTTCCGCAGCAGCAATATCGTCTTAGGGAGGGAAGAAAGACGGGCGGAATCTCTAACGGGCATGTGCGTTGATTTCCAAAACAGCTTAATTCAGGGGCACTGTTTCGTTGATTCTTACGCGTTGCCACGTATAGACGACATACATGAGTGTTTGTTCAGGGTCAAAGTACTCATCACCAAACTCGACTTGAAGTAATGGTTATCACCAGATCATAGAAGGGCAGAGGAACATCAAGGAGCGATCGGCGTGTTCACCATTGGGGAACCATTAGGTTTTACATTTATCCGAATTGCACTTTGGTGTTGACAATACGCGCCAGCTAACACTTCAGCGGTTTGATGGAACAAGTGGTATGGGGGGATCTCATTCTCACAATAAGTTACTAATATATATTGATGTCCTTGATAGTGTTTGATGATACCTATAGAGTAACACTTGGATAGACAATCGAAAGTTTTCCAACGGAACTGAGGGAGTGCTAACTTTGAAACTCTCAGCCAAATATTCTCACGTTATTTACTTTAGTGGACTAAGATTATCTATGTCGGCCATTGAAGTTTCGGCGCGAGGTTATAGAAGCAGATCCATCAAATGTGAGCAGAACGTCCGTATTTATGGCCCGATCACCTAGAATTGCAGATGTGCTGAGACAGTTCTTGTGGATTTGCAGGATATTATCGCAAAGTTTGTCAAATTTCAGCCAGATTTGAACGGCCACATTTACTATATATTACCGCCAAAAAATATTAAAAAAAAAACAAAAAACAAAATAAAATAAAAAAAAAAAAAACATTTAAATTAAAAATTATTTTAAAAAAAAAATATAAAAAAAAATATTTAAAAAAAAAAAAAAAAAAAAAAAAAATAATAAAACAAATAATAAAAAAATTATAAAAAAAAAAAAATAAAAAATAATTAAAAAAAATTTACAACAAATAAAAAAAAAAAATATAAAATATAAAAAATATAAATGAAAAAATAATTATATTAAAAAAAAAAAATAAAAATACTATAAAAAAAAAAATTAATCAACAAATATTTAAAAAAATATATAATAAAAAAATATTTAATATTCCGGAGGAGTAAGGAGGCTTAGGGAGATATCCCACAATCAAATGAATATGGACTGGGACCTGGTGGATAGAGGAAGCACAATGGAAGCGTTCAAGCGTTTTAAAGGATATTTTTAATGCAGTCATTGTAGTGCTTGGAATACATTTGACTTACCACTTTGCATTTTCTTGAACACCAGGTAGACGGCACTCAGTCAGTGGACTGGTGAGCTGTAACTTTATCAGCAACAGGCATGGTCAGTCGCGACCAATTACACTACGCCTCGCAGAAGTGAACTAGTATAAAAATAGAGCATAATTACCCTGGCCCATTATGTTTTCAACTCTTTTATAGCTCTTCAAAGGGGATATCACAGAGTAGTATCCAGGGATATCTATATGGGATGAAAATTTATCGTATACACAGATTAAAAATCCATTGACAAACATTCTTACTAAGGCTAAGCCTTGACAGCGACAGGGTCAACGATGGTGTTGTAGCCCTTGGTCCACTTATCCAACTTGAGACAACAAAAAACAGTCCTGGGAAAACGGAACTGCTTTGTTGCAGATCCTTTATCCCAGATTGCCAGTAGCTCACAGATACTGGAGATTCGCCATCAGCTACTTACACACAATCAAACACAAAAGTGGTTACCATGGTAAGGTGTCCATGCAGTGTGGTTAAGGGGAGTGGGACTCCAGGAAGAAGAACGCTTTAATGTGGAGATTGTCTGCATGACCTGCTGATATGCGTCGTTTGCGCAAGTTGAGGATGTGGCAGGGGACATACTTGCTGATGACTACTCGGACTGGTGACAAGTTACATGTTCCCGAGGACTCACTTTATTGGTGCGGGATCTTGCCACTCGTGCTCTGTAATGAAAACGGACTCAGTAGGGAATTTCGCCTTAGGTAATGTTGATTGGCTGACTATCTGTTAAGATTATGGGGACAGCCTTAAGCTATTAAAAAACGGTGGGGGTTTGACTGCATGTGGGTGTTCAACGGGAAGATTCAACAGTGGGATCAAGCTTGTCAATACTAGCGATGACTATGAAGGATAAACAAATTAAACTTTTCTATCACAAACAATTTAGTGTCACGCCCGGACGATGAAAGATCAATTGGTCTTTACTGAGTTCCGCTAAAAGTGACAACACACTCGGCATAGTGTATTTAGTGTGAAGGGATTACCATTCCTTGGCAACTTGTAAAAGGATGGTATTCCAAAGTGATAGTCATAAACCAGATCATTATAACGCGGCTAATATAATCCGCTCAAGCAATACCGACGCGTAACATGTCAGCTAGAACGACAGCGGACAGATTAATAGGGCTACATACAAACATTAAGGAATACACACACCGTTTTCACATGCGACCTAAGGATGCAAATTTTCTGCGGAGAGGTTATAGTTCGACATCTGTGTCAGCTTGCAGGTATTGAGAATTTCAGGGACATCACCGTCTCACCCAAGTGGGGAATGGCAACTGCGAACGCTTTAACATGAACTCTAAAGAACATATAGGGAGGACATTATATACTGACCATAAGGAGGTGACTGGGAAGGCAATACCTTGGTACTATATACCTTCGACGTAACAACCTCTACTCGTCTTGGACACAGACACCACAGGGTACTACTCTCCCCGATCTCAGCTGGATGTTTGTCCGCCAGCCCCGGTTGCCCCATCGATCCTCATTTTTGGATTAGGGGATTACTGGCACGAGCGCGCCAAGGCGCAGGAGTAACGTTTATAGATATGCGGATAAGCGGATTATAGTCGATCCTTTGAGATAGATAGCCGGAGAAGCAAAGGAATGCGCAGCCTGCGAATAAAAGGTTAACTTTCGATATGAAAAGATCTGACATGCTGTTTTAGATATTGGTGATCTGTGCTTTCTTAGTGCCGAAACGTGTGCATTTGAGGGGAGCGACGCAAAACTTTCCAATCTGATGGGAAATCGGAGAAGTGTATTTTTGTTATAGAACAGTACAGACCAACATTCATTCCCGTCTACCGAGGTTAGGCGAGGAGGATGGAGGGGAAAAAATTTGGAATGCTACAAAGGAAACCACATGTTAACGTTTGGGTCATTGCCTATTGTGAAGCCTGACGAGAGGTGGATATGTTGCTCGGACGGGCCGTGTTTTCAGCACAATGGAGCTCGCGGAAGGACGCCGAGCCAGAGGTATGAACCAAGCTGTGGGAATCAGTTCACTGATCGACAGCTATCGGTTGAATTGTAGTGTGGGTTGATTCGGATGAAATGGGAGATGGAATGTGTTTTCCTACATCACTATGACCGGTCCCATCTTTTGTGAGAAGATATCACTCGGTTAAGATTTCTGCCACAGAGTGAACGGAGATGAGGACCTTAGTTGAGATGCGGAAGCTGAAGTTCCACACAGTATATGTAGCTGTATCCCCTTGTCAATCAGAACCACCTGCACGCAACGTGCTGAATCACTAGATCATGTCGGGAGAGGAAAGCACCATCATGGTTGCAATCAGATGAGATTTGTGGACTGGTACAGCAATCATGTCTTCAACCTGTTGTCGCTCAGTCTGAGTGGGAAAGGAAAGCGTTCGTATTCACTTGGACATTACCGCTCAAAATGTGTTTTCAGTAGTATGCCAGACGTTGTTCCAGAAACACTCTTTTACCCATTCTGAAGGTCAATAGGTTGGGTGACAGATGAACCATGCCCCACCTTTTAATGTATTTTAATTTGTTGTGAATTAATATACATAAAGTCGACTTCCAATGTTTTTTTGCAGATGTGGATCACCTTTTTTAGTTAGCAGGGAGGATTGTATATGGACTATGTATTGTGTGTTGGGTCAAAATTGTTTACGATTTTTTTATGAGATTTTGGTTTCTTTTGCTGTCGTCCATCGTTTTTGAGAAAGGGAACATGCAAAGTTATCGTTTCTACGTGTTTTAGCCATCAGGAAAATAGTATGTGCTACTGAATCGATTTGGAACATTTTTTTAATCACAGGAGGGAACCACATTTTCCCTGACATTCATTGGAAAGTGTATAAGATGTGAGTGAATTTCGTCGGATAGGGAACATGATTTGTCTGGCCACCACCTGCTCGTCAACGTGCTGAATCACTAGATCATGTCGGAGAGGAAGCCACCATCTTGGTTGCAATCTGGTGATTTGTTTGTAAGCAAGCATGTCTTCAACCTGTTGTCGCTCAGTCTGAGTGGGAAAGGAAAGCTTCGTTTTCACTGGACATTACCGCTCTCAAAATGTGTTCAGTAGTATGCCAGACGTTGCCAGAAACACTCTTTTACACATTCTCAAGTCATAGGTTGGGTGACAGATGTTCTGTACCATGCCCCACCTTTTAATGTATTTTTAATTTGTTGTGATTAATATACATAAAGTGTACTTCCAATGTTTTTTTGCAGATGTGGTCATCTTTTTTAGTTAGCAGGGGAGGGGTATGGACTATGTATTGTGTGTAATGGTCAATATTGTACGACTGCACAGTGTTTTCTAATATTGTTTTTTATGAGATTTTGGTTTCTTTTGCTGTGTCCATCTTTTTGATGAATGGGAACATGCAATTATCGTTTCTACTGTGTTTTAAATAGTATGTGCTACTGGAACGATTTGGACATTTTTTATACAAGGAGGGGAGGATGTAACAGTGTTTTGTGACATTTGAATTTGTATAAATTAGTATTAATTTATTTCGTATTTATATTAATATTTGTATTAACAGATATGTACATTAGGTTACCGTATATGTTTACCTGTTTGTAGTACGTAAGTGTATATATTACACTGTTATGTAACACCTGTGTAAACCTGTCTGCCAGGGTTCAGAGTTATATCAGGGTTATATCTATTTTTATCTCGAGAGTGACCATGGGTCATTGCGCAACCGCGTGTTTTTAGGGTAGCGTCGTTTTTTAGGGTAGCGTCACTCCCGTACTGGCCGTCGTAGATGAAGGACGTGCATATGCTTATATGTAGATCTTGATCTAGAGCGTACTTTATATAGATCAGACCCATTACTTTGTAAGTTCTTTATTTCTGAGATATCTATGTTCATATTCATTATCAAGATTGTGTTTAGTTGTATTATTGATATATTTTGCTTCATCTGTAAATCAGAAGTATTTGGAGAGTTAATTCGCTAATTGATTAGTATTTGTTTTCCCGCCATATTGTATCCATTGTAATATTTGTGTTTCTGATTGATCTTGTAAGCTTTATGCATTTCAAAATCTGTGGTTTATACGATCTGCTAGACGTCCGACGCAAGTACGTTTATATGTTTTTTTACTATTTTGTCATTTGTTAAATTGTAGCGTTTTGTGTGCACGTTCCATACGACGCATGGGTGTTCCCGGGAGTCGGGGCCTCTTCATTCATGAAGAGGAATGTTTTGTGAATTATCCTATGATGTAGTTGTTTGTAGTAGCATGGAATTATTTTACGTTAACCAATGTAACGTTGTTTTGCTGTAAGCGTTAAGCGTACTATTGTACTATTAATAGCGACTGAGTTATTCAGTAAGAGCTGCGTTAGAGCAATCGTATTGGCTTAATGTGAGCCTGTATACTGTGCTGGGTGCGTACACCCGTCACATTATTGTAAATGGATTGTTCCATTATCTGTATTCATATGTAAGCTACGTCATCTATATTGTACACTAAATTGTTGCTATTTGTTATTTTAGGGTGTTTTATGGAGTAATAAACTTCATCAATTGGATTACTTCTGCGTGGAGTGCTTCATTACTTTAAAACTACTAAGTAGACCCTGCTACATTTGGCCGCGTGAGATAGTGTGACGTCACGTTTACTACTCATCCAAGTGAGATGTGTAAACAATATGGCGACATCTGAACATCCTCGACGATTTCAGATTGGCGAAAGTGTTGCTGTTGGTAGTAATGGTCAACAGGGTAAAATTATCGACATATATAAGCCTCTAGGAACGTATGTTATGTATAATGTATAGTTATTCAGCGACGGGAAGATTGTGTCTGCTGCTAACCACGAACTAGTGAAAGGCCTAGTAGACGACGAGTTTGATTTCCTTGGTTTTGATCCAGAGGTATTGCTTAATGAAATTGAAAATGCTGAAGCACAGGCTCATTATGTTAACAGTCAGTTCATAAAAAACACCCTCCTACCTCTCCAACAAGATACAATAAAACCTTCATGTACCACTACGGTCGCCGAGTCGAGATTTGTAGATATGAATGAAAAATATGTCAATCAGTTCGTAATTGACCAGAAAAATCCTAACACAAGGAAAAAACCTCTGTTGCACGTCCGTTTGTTTCAATCATTTTTAAAAAAGAGAATGAAAATAAAAACATTCAAAACATTTCTCCCGTCCAGCTAGATAAATATTTAACGAAATTCTTAATATGTGTTCGACAAAAAGATGGCAGCGAGTATCAACCAAGTTATCTTAAAGAATATTTGGATCACTAGAAAGATACATGAAACGTCACCGTTACGGTACCAGCCTAGTCACTGGCTATGAATTGCAAGTTCACGCGAGGGACTCAAAAGTAAACAAAAAAAAAGTAATTCAAAAGGGGGAGTATTAAGAAAGAATAAACCAAAAAGAGCAGATCCAGTGACAGAGTCAGAAATCAACAAATTATACGAGAAAGACCAGCTGGGGAGAAAAACACCAGAATCACTTGTAAATACGGTATGGTTCAACAATATGCTTCATTTTGGAATGAGGCGCGGGGAGGAACACAGAGCCTTGTGTTTTGGTGACTTAAAACTAGGCTTTGACACAGAGTTAGGTGCCGAATTTTTGGAAATGAACGAAAGACAAACGAAAACACGAACCGGAATAGATACAAATGATGTACGGAACTCGAAACCAAAAATGTACGCCGACCCTACAAACAAAGACAGATATCCGATTGAAACCTACAAAGAATGCTGTCTGAAACGACCGAACAATTTCAGTAGTGAAAATGACCCATTTTTCCTAGGAACTGTTACAAACGACAGCAATCCTATTCCTTATGATCAGTGGTATATCATGGCACCAATGGCACGAAATAAACTTATGAATATAATGAAAATCATGGCAACCAAGAGTGGTCTCAGCGACAACAATCCAGAGAAGGAGACTGAAAAAAAAGACTAACAAACACAAGTGTACGTGAATACACATGTCAAAAACTCCTCGATGAGAACAATCCAGATGCACGGGCAATAACAATGATCCCCATACCACTCCCCCGACTGACAATAGCCGTCGAGGTAAGCCCCCTAACCTGTCATCTGTCATCGCTCCAACGATTCCTAGACTCGGTGGAGTATGAGGGAATCGTCGAAATAGATGTGTACATTTATTTTCCTGGAGTGATGAAATCCTACGCCAACCTGCAGCAGTTTGATGAAAACCAAAGAAACAGTCGTGACACCAAAAAGATTTAGCTGTGCTATACCATCGTGTCTTTAGGACAAAAAAAAATCAAGGATAACAATTCGAACACAGTGGTACGTTTCGTTCTGGCAAGAGCCGAAAATGTATGAAAAATTCTATGTTTCCAGATGTTCACTAAAAGAGAGTGGATTATTACGGTTCTGACCACATTCTAGTTGTAAGTGGGGCCGCGATGGCCGATTGGTATAATGTGTCGACATATTACCACAAGCCTTCCACCGCTGGGTAGCTAGCTTGTTCGAATCTACAGGGGCAGTTGCCAGGTATTGACTGCTGGCGGTGTTTTTTCTCCGGGAACTCCGCCTTTCCTCCACCAATAAACCTGGCACATCCTTACATGACCCTGGCTGTTAAAAAATGTAATTGTTGTTTGGAACTGTCTGAATCATAGATCAGGAAATATGTAATTTATGTAATAAGTATGACATTTTTTTCTCTATGAGTAGTGTTGGGAGGGGGGATGTCCACGATTCTTCTGCTAAAAAACATAAAATCGTTTTAAAATACACATATGTTTACACAAGGGTAAGTGCAATCCGAAATGACTGGTACAGGGTGTTTTGTCCATCAATTGTGTTACTTGTGATGTAATTTATGACATTTATCGATATGTTAGGAAAAAAGATGAAAAAAGTTTTCCCGTCATTTCACAAAACGTGAACGTCATTGTTATGAATTAATCGTACTCAGTCATGTTAAAATCATATCAAAAAAATGTATTTATTTGCCTGCGAATGTTGTCTGGTTCTCTATCTATGAGAATATATGCGAATGTGTCATTTTGGCCATTTTTTTTTATAAAATTTTAGGTGGGGGTCCCTCTCTTTTTCCGACCTCATTAATGCGATCTTTCTTTTTTATAGTACACATATGTTTACACAAGGGTTGGTTCAATTCGGAATGACTGTTACAAGGTGATTTGCCCATCATTTTTTTTACTTGTGATAAAAATTATGACATTTATCGATTTTTTAGGGAAAAAAAAACTGAAAATTTCATTGTTTTCCCGTCATTTCATAAAAAAATGACAAGACATAACGTCATTATTATGATTTAATCGTATTCAACATGTTTCAATCATATAAAAAAAAAGTGTTTATTTGCCTCTGAATGCTGTCTGGTTCTCTATCTATGCGCATATATGCGAATGTGTCATTTTGGCCATTTTTGATACCTGAACTCCAAGATGGCCGTCATATGACCCCCATGGGACATTAGTTGTCAATGGCAACAAGCATAAAATGAAACTAGACATCATACCGGTCCTAAAAAAACATGTTTCGAAAAGCTGCCAGAGGGGTACATTGGGACCTACTTCTCCTCCCCCTCTAAGATATACTAAACCTGGTACATGATATGTTATTTTATGTTATATTCAGACTTTCATTTAAGTATTATGGAATATTAATATACATGAATTGTATTATAAAGATGCTGCGTTTTAAGGCGCAATGAGGTCTATAGATGTGAGTTAATAACGATACATATATATATTATAATTAAGGCCATCGATTTCAATAATTATATATTTAATAATTATTTGATAATTAATATATGACGTTTGCGTACACATTCTTCCCATATAGGGATTGGATTTTTTTCTAATTTTCAGAGCGGCTATGAATAGCAGAAGCTATCTACATATCACATGAGACAACAAACAAGAAATATAGTTAAAATAAGATTTGATTGACTTATTACAGTAAACCTCAGTTGATTCTAAAGAACACATTGAAGATTATACATCAAAATATTGTGGGGGGGGGGGTATTTCTGATTGATATGAAACAGACGTATTTTTTTAAATCAGCTGATCGATGCACGAGAATCGTTGTATTCATAGTGTATCATAGGCAAATGTTTGTTTTCGTCAGTTTGTTGATCTATATAGTGACGAAACAATCAGAATGTAAATAAATACGTCTACACATTGTGATTGCTATAGTCAAATAATTAACAAGTAACAAGTTACACTGTAATCATGTCAGCATATTGGGCAGGCTATCACTTCACCATCGAAACGTCCATTTCTGAGAACGTGGATGTGGCGAAGTGGTGTAAGTTTCAGATATGTTTAGCTAGGTTAGATCGTGAGTTAGATGCTCCGATATGGCACGAGTCATAAAATTGTCATCTTTCATCATTGTGTTTCTAATAACAATTATGGTAACATACTAGATTAAAACGACCTAAACTAGGGAATATACTGAATCGCTTTCTTCTTAACACCACGATTTGATTCGATATTGTAAGTAGGATTTGTCGCACTTTAGATTTGATCATTTACAGCATAGCGAGCATAGCGGACCGATTCGTTAAAATTAACTGATTAATTTACAAATGTATTTGTTCTTCCCTTTAAGGAAAAAATATACGACTTTTGATATCAAACAACGATCGGGTTGTATGATTCAATGTCAACTACAGATATACGACGACTACTATCCACGTATTCAATGATTGTAAATTATGAATGTTTGATTAACATCATTGTTTGATGTAGAGTTAAATAATACCAGTTTGTATTTATAAACATAACATACATATTTACTTTCTGTACTATTTACTGAAATGGACACATGTTATGTTTAAAATGTCATTTATTTAAAGGTATAGAAGTAATCTAATAGCATTACACACTTAAACAATTCAATTTAAAGTGAAAACGATGTTATAATGACGTAATAAATGAATAAATGGCATAGTTTTTACATTTGTGGTAACTGACAATTTATGTTCCGTTCTTCAAATATTCTAGATTTATTTCTATTTGTTTTGTATTTTAAACATCTGATACCAATACTCAACACTGGTCTACAATGCAATTTTACAGGTACTAGACATGGTTTTTATCATGTGTCACATTGCCATATCTAACTTAAACTGTGACAGCCGTTATCTTATTTTGTATTGAATTGGAGTTCCATGTATGGGTTACTGCATATAAGCTAATAATGCGTGGTTTGATGACAATTTTAATAAATAAAACCTTTTTGATTTGTTAATTAAGTGTGTATGTAATACATGTACTTTCTTTGAACAAGCACACTTATCATCGAAAACAAAACTAACGAGGTTTAAGCAGAAATACCATTGACAATATAATGTGATCACTTGTAAACTTAAGGAGTACCGATATCTATGTTACAAGTGTGGGGAAATGTATGATGCTATGTTTACGAATATTGAGTTACAGTATGGATTTACAGGAACGTACGACATCGGTGGTGTAGTGGTTAAGCCACTCGGCTTTAATTTAGCCGACCGAGGTTCGATCCCCGGCATGGACGTGAAAATGTTAAGGGTCACCTACCCTACACGTTGGTTTTCTCCGGTTACTCCCACTCACGCGCTTTCATCTGGACCATTGAAAGTGATTTGTTTAAGTCGTAGAACTTGTTTCGCAATCGATGGCAAATAAATAAAGTTTATATTTTTTACGAGATTAGTTATAATCTTAATATCATGTAAACGATGTTCAAATGTATACATTTTTTATTCAGACTTTCATTTACTTTATTTACTCTATGATGGCAAAATTATGTATAATTTTAAGGGGTAGCTTTAATGTTCCGCCACATTGTCATCAAGCTTGCTTTAATTACATGTATGTTTTTTTCCAAATATTATCTAACCTTATTTTCAATATTAATATTACGTGACAATTATTATAACAATTCTGCTATCATACCAGTTTCCATCTCCATTATGAATTAAATTAAATTAAAATTGTCTTTTATTAGATATTTTGTAAGTGTTGCTAATTCTTCATTTTATCTCCTTCTTCACATATTTTGCACCAGGGTTTACTACACTAACTATGAAATAGTGATGTTTTCAACTGTTTTCGCTACATTCTATTTGCCTATGAATATTTCATTTAATATCAATTAATTGTATAAATTGTATCTCTATAGTTACATTTGTGTTTTGCTTGCTATATAACCTTACCAACTGCGAAATCGCTAGCGCGCATTATTAAGATTGTCTGCAAAACTCTGGCATCTATCTAATAGGCCTTATATGCCATAGGAAGATAGTTTAATGCTTATGTAATCCGTGGACTGAAGGAAATACAAAAAAATATAATAACAATACTACTGATAGATCGTCTTTCACAATAAATCTCTCACGTTTTTACCTTTCTTATGGACATAGAAAGAACATTTAATAAATAACCCTTGAATCAAGACACCAATGCATTACCCTAGTATGTGCTTTAGTTTATAAACATGGTATATATTTCATGTGGAAATGTTTTGTGTTAAAAAATATAGCCAATCACATGTTAACCATGAAATCTATATACATATATTTCTGCAGAAACGGCAACATTCATTTTCACTTAATCAAATTAGATGGTGAATATTCGCTGTTACGGCCAATTTATCACTTTCGAATTTGCCTCGCTATTATACTCTTACGTCATTGCAGATCGAAACGGAGCCTATGGCACATGGTGAAAAGAAAACTACATTGCTAGTCAAAAATTTGTGCAGCCAGGGAAAGTTACTAAAATAGGGTAAGACACGATAAGATAAATTAACATATAATTGTACAGTTGTCAGAAGTATTACTTGAGCGCTGTCTGTTTATCTGAATGATTTACTGCGTGTGTGAAATTTTGTTCTTTAGTTTTCGCTCGGTCGTTTCGTGCCGTCTGCGGATTTGCTTTTCGAGTGCGTATTCTTGTCGTCTTTCCGAATTATTATAACCTTTCAGTTAAGTCAACATCTTCAAGCAATACGTTTTCTCCGTCCACAAATAACAGTATATGGTTTCAATTTTCATTGTTAAATGATCGCATGTGTATAAGATGAGGTCAAAAACATGTGCAAGGTTTAAAAAAAAATCACAAGTGAAACGTCCAAGGTCAGCACTTAATTATTGTGATTAATTGGGATTATAGTATTGCGTGAATATATTTTAAATGACGTAAAATGTTATTAGGTTTGATATGTTGAAATTATGTCAAATAATAACTTGGGTCATGTCCAAATTTTCTATGATTTAAGAGGCATAATTCTTGCCGCACTGTGTTGATGCACACGTATAATTAGAGTTACCTTGCGTGGCATCATAAAATCAATAATTTGAAGAACAATAAGAGTTTGTTGTTGTGGTTGGATATGATTTTATTGAAACAAATATGAATGTTACTGTTTGCATCTGATTATAAATTTGCATTACTAGATATTGTGGTCATTGGTATATAAGGTGCTATATTTCAAGTATTATTTTCAAATAATATAAATTGTGCAAATATATTGTAACAATATGGATTTGAACCAAGTTCTTTAGGGTTTACCATGATCACCGCAGTATCTCATAAAATTGCGCATACTGTGTAAAGACGCATTGAATTTGATGTGTCTTCCTTTACTAGTCAATAATTATTACAGAATATTACCAGTATTACTGTATAACAAGCAAATTCACTGGTGTTTGTTATTTCCGGGTAATTTTCTCTCAATTGTTTTAAAATTATAAACATTGAATTATCAAATTGTTTGGTTTTGTTTCAGTAAAATCATGTTCAAGTGTATACTGCGTTATTGTTAGTGTATGCTGGACATGCATCGCCTAATCAAAGAACCCTTAAAACCCTGACAGTACATTCGTTCTTAGGGAAAAATATTGTGGTAGATATACAAGGATTAAAGTCCTTTAGATATATTTTTAAACGAAACATAAGATTGTGTTACCGTGCCGGACTTTCACACGGAGAACAATTGATTTACATACACTGTGAATTGACTCTTGAAGAAGAATATACACTAGCCAATCGCGGGATATCGTAGTTTCTTGTTTAACTTACCTTCTATACTATACCGCCATCGATAACTTATTTAAGTGTACCTTATAAGCAGCGAATGTGAAGCTGCCTATTAACCTGTTGTAAAGTAACTTATATATTTCTCTCAATTACATTATTTATATATTTGTAATAATACGGCATATTTTGTCTCCCACCACCCTAACCTCTGACAGTATGATAGTGTAACGATAGTTGATGGATGGCAGCACCATAAATAATGACGAGTATTATCAACACTTCGTTTAAACTGTGTTTACGGTGTTTGTCAATTATCTATATGATGACCATATGATGACCATTGAGGATTGAGGCAAGGCCTGCTACAATATTTTATACAATCATTTATACACTATGCTCGTGTTGGCGAATTACTGGTACATGTTAAAGTACATCTCATATAGTAATATGACTAGGTATACCGATTTCAAGACTGAAAGAACAACGCGATAGTTTATCAACATTATTTATCCAAACGCACTGAATGGAACTTTCTGAAATTGCTTTGTAGGTTCCTCGTTATCCTTAAGTTTTCCTATTGCTTAATGGAAATGTTCTGTAAAAAGTAATGTCTCTATTAATATGAAATGAAGAGATAGAACGGACAACTCTGTTATAACAGAGTTTTCGTTCTAGAACGAAATGTTAACACGGCTAAATAAACCTATCAACCCGCTTATTTTCGCGATTTGGGTAATAAGGAAACTAACCGATATATTTTGCTGAAATTTTGAATGCAATTTAATCTCAGCGTGATCTATCGATTGAATTAATCGTGTCAGCTACGAAAATTCATTAAAGGTGATATTTTTTAGGTCAAACAGGCAAAAATCGGCATTTTGACCACTGGTTTCTGTTTAATTCGTCCTAGTGAAATAATTAATAAACTTAACAATCTGAGACTCTACATATAAATAGTCCTTGTAATTCTGAACAAAACAGTATTTCTGATTTTTTGGAAATGTTTCATACAACGACCACAATACGGCCTTGAATAATGGTAGTATTTCGCAGGTTCTCGGTAAATTTCCACACATACGAGATATTTCGGGGTCCCATTCGCCTTCCTTCGGGGCTATTCTGAACGATTGGACCGGCATATGTACCGTTTAAAAATGAGTGATATTTATGAAATTTTCTGTAGAACTAACAAAAAATCATAAAATACGTAAATAATTTATGTACTGATCATCACATTTTTCTTACAAAATGCGTCCAAAATGTGCAACAGTGAAATGGATCTGTCTGCAGTGTATCGATCACACAAAATCATACCGCACACTAGTGCGCCCCCTATGAGGAATGTGTATTGTTTGTATCCGGTTGAGTAAAAACGTTGAAGCCGCCTTGGTGTTCAAGTTATAACCGGCAATATCAGGTAAGTAGATGCGTATTACTTGTTATAGACACCAATATCATTATCGGTGGATATTCATATTATCCGATATTTTTTTTTATTGTTTTCGTAGGCCTAAATCTAGTTAGTGTTTTCATTATCATCATCGCGAGTGCACTGTAGTGTTCCCGATCCATGGAGTGGACGTTCAAATGGCATGGATTCAACAACAAAAAGGTAGGTGACGATTACAAATTGCCTTTGAGT
>NW_027188383.1:0-23759 GCF_041381155.1 Argopecten irradians | reverse complement strand
TTCTTGAAGTTCTGAGTGTATAATACTATTTTTACTTTGAAAAATATAAGCATTAAGGAATATATTTGGGGGGGGGACCCTGGGAATATACAGGGCGGGCCAGGGTACATCTGCTGATCGTTAAAATGGTAGAGATGCCAATCTCTCTTATATATGATTCAGCTATCAATTAAGCATTGGTTGTCAAATTTTTGACATGCATTGGTTTGTATTAACAAAGGGTTGTTCTAGCATATTCAATAGTGGGCATTAGCACACCATGATATATATTCAATATATTTGTTATTAAACAGATCACAACTCAAATGAACCAAAGGTGTGTAAAGCATCCATATACAAGTGTAGAGTTGAAAAATAAGGTCAGTATTACCCGAGACCATATTCAAAGTCACACTCTTGCATGATTACTAATATTCCCATTTTAACAAGAGGCCCATGGGCCTTAACGGTCACCTGAGTTAGAATATATAATGAAACAAATAATGAAATAAATTAAAGACATATAAACACTATATGCTGGGCCTTGAAGTTGGTCAGTGATTTATAAATTTGACTTTTTAGACTATGAAGAGTATTTGCTTCCAACAACCTGTGAACTTAGAGGTATTTTTTGAAATTTTAATCATTTTGACCCTGTTTTGGTCCTGCCCCTCTGGTCCCCCCAGGGCGTCATCGAGGACGGATATGGATGTTAAACACCTATATCTTAGGCTAATAATTCTAATCAATTTTGACTAATTTCCTACTAGTAAACTTGACCCCCTCCCCAGGGCGGAAACGTGAGACCCCAGGGTCATATAATTCACAATCTTTGTAAAGGACCTTAAAGTGAATAGTCGGGCAAAGGAAACCAGTCTAAATGCGTTCTTTGGCCTTCCAAAAGTCATTGTATACCATAATGATGGTCAAGTTCTGCTTACGGTGTCCAGTTTTGACCATTGAAATTTTGGGGAAGCCCCGTGTAAATTTAGCACAGTTCTAAATATAAATTCGCCAAACTCTTTGAAAACGAGGCTGCGTGGAAATGTCAACATGGACATGTGTTTCTCAGTCGTGTCGGTTTCGTTTTCGTGTGATAAACCACTAATGCGGTATGCAAATTGTTATTTTGAGATGATACATTTGATGCAAATGAAGTATTCTTACATTAATGACAATGCTTTGTAATCATTTTTCGATAAAAGCATCTTGTACATGGAAATCGACACAAATATTCGGCCGATGCAGAGATGGGGCCCCGGCAAGGGGCAATTATTGCAGCATATCGCATTCGTCGTATTTTACATCAACCGAATCATGAAGGTTAAATACAAATAATCGTAACATGATTTCCCATTTAAAACCACACGAAAACGTTCCATAGAACGTCCATGCATGTAGCTGTCAAAGATGTGAAAATAAAATTAGCTCATACATAGATATTTTACAAGTACAATATATGTGTTCAATTATTCGTGTAGTTTTTTGCAGAGATTTAATTAAATTATCTATGTCTCTGGTTGTTTTTTTTTGTAAACAATATTTGAGTTCTGGAGAGAGATGACATGAATGTCCAGCTGGAATGAAAGAAACTTTTATGATGTATATGTATCGTACAATGTATATATGTAAACGTACATTCCATGTAGCTGCTATAGAATTACAACTAGGAAATTCTCTCAAACATTGATAATATTTAATTCTTTACATTCATGTAGGCCTATGCTGTGAGAATTAACACATCATATATATTTCCAGAAAACATATAGGCCTACATGTATGTTACTTTCCTTTTCTGTTGTTTCCTGTTCTTTTTTGTGCTCTGGAGAAAAAGATGATTGAGTTGAAGAAAAGTAATTAATTAAGAGAAATGTGTACCACAGTACTTTGTATGTGGCCGAGGGGTTCTATACTGTTTTAATAGTCCAGTAATTAATAATTAAATTGAAAATTTCAAAATTAAGATGAAATTGTAAATTCCATTTTTGAATGAAGTGGTTCCCCTCCTTTGAGAGTACACAGTGTTTTATACCCTTTTTGGTTTTTAGGAATAATACCTGAATAGGAACCTGAAATAACATGACAATCAATCAGGTATGTGTGTGTTGGGGGGGGGGGGGGGGGGGGGGGGGGGATAAGGGCTAAAAGACAGAAGAATCATGAGGTTGGGAAGTTGAAACTTGAGTGGGGGTTGAAATATAGAATAGCTACAGATAACTGGAAGTGGAAGGGTGCTTTATCATTGATCTGGTCATTGCATATTTGGGGTTTACATGGCTTTTTTTGGTTATTTAGTCTCATTGATTTTGGAGCAACTTTGAATCCATATGGTACTGTATATCTTTCTTTTTTCCATGTGTAGCTATTTCTTCTGTATTTCACCCTTCGCCCAAGTCACAACTTCCCAATAGGTACCACCTTTTTGTTTATAACTCAAATCAAAGACAGATGTACATAGTACTACATACTACATTTTAGTCTATGTGTTTGTAATCACTGTTACTACAGTATTAATACATAAATGGTCTATGTACAAGTTACACATAGACAATAAATGTGAAATTTGGTTCAGACAAAAAGATTTTTAACATTTCAGATAACTTGCTAGTTTTATGGTTTTATTTATATGTTGAGTCTACTCTCTTGCAAAGAAGAATTTAGAAATCCTAAGACAATGGTATCTATATTTTTTTAAAAGTAATTGAAAAGCTATCTCACAAGCCCTGACAAACAAATGGGCAGGCATATGGATGCAAGAATTATAATCACTGGATCTAGAGGACTAATATAAACAAATATTTCTACAAAGTTAAACAATGAAAAAGTATTGCATCATAATTTTATTTAATGATTACAGTTGAAAGGAACATTTAATAAATTAATACTGTTTAAATGTTCTGTTCATGATCTTCTAGGTCCATATTGGAAAAGTTTACTTTCAAGAGCACTCAAATCAACATTCTTCAGTCTTCATATGATGCTAATTGTATGTATATGTATACATACACTTGTATACAGGTCCAAGGGATGAACTTTCTGTATTCATGTCACTATGCATGCATGGTGCCTGAAAAAAAGAACCAACAATTTTTTATATCTGTTGAATGTGACAAAAATTGAAATGATCAATTTCAAATATATATAAATGAATAAATGTAGGTTCATTCTACAGGGTTTTTTTTATTTTAGAGAAAAAAATTATAAGTTGTGAATGTGTCACTGATGCATTTGATAGAATCAAATATTGTTTCAAAAAAGATACAAAATTCATTATCTATAGTTCCAACAAAAATTCAGAATAATTATAAATGATACATGGCTGCAGTACATTTCAACTCTGTAAAGTTTGTCATATACACATGTACAAAACACTATTTATTATTATGACCAGAAATAATACTGTATGTGTCCTCCAAATATATCTAAAGAACAAGCTAAAACCTACATGTACATATGTATATGTGTATATCAGAACATATACAATACAATTTTACCAGTTAATCTACAATGTAAATCCTATATACAATGTATGTGTATAAACACTACCAGAACCACAGGGACCTGGCACGACTTTTTTTAACTAACAGTATACATATATATATATATTATAGTATCAAGGGTATGAACTCGGCGGTCGAGAAAAACGGACCTATTTTTTTAAAACCGTATTTATTTTAATAAATGGGTTCTATACAACATTGATGGATATCTTACCTTAAAGAGAAATAATTTATCTTTCCATTGAGTGCTTGATGAACAAAATTGGCCAAGTATTGACGAAGTTATGGCTTGATGAATCGGGAAATTTACGAAAAATATGCTAGGTAGACATTTCCCTGTCCGGTCGAAATGTCGTCTCGGCTCTAATGGGCACCTCAAAAACCAAGCCAAAATCACAAAATCTACTCTTGTGGTGGTAAACAGTATCCATAACTGAGTTCATCCACAATCTCCTTTGGAGGTGTCATGACCCGTACTTTGTAGAAACTCCATTTAAACATCGTGTAGCTCACTTACTTTAACCGTCACCGCCATGTTCATTTGTTTTTCGGAAAGCTTCTCGAGTTTACCGACAAGCACAACATAACATAATTTGCATAATGTAGTCACGATATTTAAAGTCGAGAAGCGTTCCGAGAGAAAAATGAACATGGCGGTGACTGTTAAAGTAAGTGAGCTACACGATGTTTAAATGGAGTTTCTACAAAGTACGGGTCATGACACCTCCAAAGGAGATTGTGGATGAACTCAGTTATGGATACTGTTTACCACCACAAGAGTAGATTTTGTGATTTTGGCTTGGTTTTTGAGGTGCCCATTAGAGCCGAGACGACATTTCGACCGGACAGGGAAATGTCTACCTAGCATATTTTTCGTAAATTTCCCGATTCATCAAGCCATAACTTCGTCAATACTTGGCCAATTGTGTTCATCAAGCACTCAATGGAAAGATAAATTATTTCTCTTTAAGGTAAGATATCCATCAATGTTGTATAGAACACATTTATTAAAATAATCACGGTTTTAAAAAAATAGGTCCGTTTTTCTCGACCGCCGAGTTCATACCCTTGATACTATAATATATATATATGTATACTATTGGTTAAAATTTTTCGTGCCAGGTCCCTGTGACCAGAACATGTACAGAACAAAAATTTACAAATTAAAAATCTATAAATATATATACATCAGAACTGTATGAATTGACCGGTAGCATAATATTATAGATTAATTGAAACAAATCTTAGCTTGATAATGCACTAGCGGTTACATTCTAACTGTACATGCATTACAACGGTACATTTTATAAATATACAGGGCATTCATTACCCTTAAAGAGGCCCACTAAAGAACCGCTATTTACCCCAGGGTTACGTTTTACGCGATTGGGGAACAGGTATGAAACATGTGACCATATGTGACCACTCATTTATGAAAAAATACTGCTAGGGACTATTTACATAATGATCAAAATACGAAGACTCACTCACTAGGCCTATCAGCTGAGCAGGGAGTACCGGGTAGTAGGCCTAGGTACGTACAGTAGCGGTCCGGAGCCGCGTGCTCGTTTGAACTGTTCTCTTCACTATAACAAGTTGTATTAACACTGTCCATGCGTTGTAATGTTTACCGAGTCAGTTGTTGGGATTGTCGCTGCTCCATTGCCTTTCCTTTCGCATTTTAGGTGAGTCAGTTGGTTGTTTTGGCGGAAACATTTTGGTTCAAAACTACGGTAGCCATGTTTTGTTTACTACTGAGAGTGGTGGGTGTTGCGCATGCGTTAAGGTTGAACTGCACTCATAGCCGGCCGGGAGGACTTTTAGGATTCCCATAGATATTATTATTTTCTTCGCATGTACAGCGATTTTGACGGAAAGTTTTATTTTTCTAATTCATAAGAAATTATACCGGATATATTAATACCATTTTTACCGATTTTACAGTCACTTGCCCGACTATTCGCTTTAAGACCTTTCTATTTATGAAAAGTATTTGATTCTACCATTTCCAGAATTTCGGAAGAAGATTTTTGAAGTTTAGTTTTAGCCTATTTGACCCCTTTTGACCCCGCCCCTAAGGCCCCTGGGGGTCAGTCAAAGAAAATTTGTTAATAGGATTAAATGGCCATCTCATAGTGATAATTCTGACAACGTTTGACTAATTTCCTATTACAAATGACCAAATAATGCTCAAAAATGTGTTTTCCCTATATAAACTATAGTAAACTTAACCCCCTCCCCAGGGGGAAACTAGAGACCCCAGGGTCATATAATTCACAATTTTTGTAAAGGACCTTAAGACCTTTCTATCTATGAAGAGTATTTGATTCTACCACATCTGTGAGTAGAGAAGAAGATTTTTGAAATTTTACTCAATTTTACCCCTTTTGGCCCCTCCCACAGCCCCCTGGGGGGTGGGGACCATATAATTCACAATTTTGATTGGCCTTATGCCTTAGAAGGTTTGTGCAAAATTTCATTGAAATTGCTTCAGCAGTTTTGGAGAAGAAGTCGAAAATGTAAATTGTTTACGGACATACGACGGACGACGCACGACGCACGACGACGGACAAAAGGCGATTAGAATAGGTCACTTGAGACTTCGTCTCAGGTGACCTAAAAACTCATAATGAAAACATTAGTGAATGGCAAACCTTCAAAAGGGATTGTTAACTGTTATATATGTTACCTTAACATATAATCTTACATTTACAATTTGTCCTAAATAATAATTTCAAAGCCATTTATGTGACCCTAACGCTGTGAAATTTTCCATCTGGCAATGGAGAAAGAAATCGAAAATCTGATATATGCAGTCACATATTTTTACTTTTTTAAGTGAAAGTAGAAATGTTCTAAAGTACACTATAAGGTTTTTGGTAATAGCTCAATGCCAGGAATTTAGTAAGGCTAGAATTATAAAATGAAACATCATTTTGGCAATTTATTATGTATGCAATATGAAATATAGAAAGAAACATGCTCAAATAGCCTTTGCCAAAATGATACGTAGTAGGCCTATATTCTATTTGACATTCAAAACTTAAAATACTGTTAAAATCATGATTCAAGACATAATAATGATCAACACATGTTTTGAAATTATCACTACTTGTACGAATTAATATTTTTAGCATTATTAATATTTTTCATTTCTCTATTATTTCCTATAGGCCCGTTTGCAAAGTTGTATTAAAATATGTACGCATTTTAAATTGCATTTGTGGCAAAATCGTCGGTCGAAATTGTACAAAGATGACACCTACATCACACTCATCATGAACCGTTAGATGCAAATGTCGGATATATATGGTCTACGTGACTTTTTAATGTTGCAGCAAATTAACTTGGCTGCATGTCGACTTTCGCGATCTTTGTTAAAGAAAATACATTAATGCATAGATACGTAATCTTGTCGTACAAATGGAACTGTTTCGAATAATTACGTATGCCTGAAGACAACGGTTGACACGATGGGCTTACCGATTTTAATTAAATACAGATCCACTTTCGGTAATCATCAGTGTTCGTTTGCATCTTCTTTGCACAAGTTGTCTACGACCCGGAAGTACTTACATTTGTGTCGGGGCCTTCTAAAATCAGGTCCGTAAAGGTCGTAGGTCCCGGCACTTAATTATATTTTACCGCGCTTTTTTTAAATACAGTTATTTTAGTGGTTTGAGAGTCTCATTGATTACATAAAGAATTAATCGTCCTCATCAAAGCAATCTAATTAAAATTAGAACTTCTATGTCGCTCTCCGTACCGTCCGCTCTTCTACGAGCGGACGTTACGGAGAGCGACATAGAAGTTCTAATTTTAATTAGATTGTCATCAAAGATGCATGTCCTTGTCGTAACTAAGCTAAAAAAATTACTCAATACCATTGATTCATAAACAAAGTATTAAATTACACGAGATTTATCTAAGTCCCTGAGTACAATATTTAGTGAAATGTACTGTATATATCGAAATCTCTGTCAGTATTTTTCATGAAAAGTAACTGATCAGTTTAAAATTTCTATTTCTCACAAGTTCATTTTGAGATAGTAATTTTACATTGTATGTCGTTGAGTATAAGCAGAGACTTAAAAACAATTTGGCCTAATAATTTATATCTCTGATCCAAGAAGTCATGCAGTGGCAGTGGTTTACAACCTCACTTTACATTTTTACGACATCGGGCAGGTTCCCCAGGACGGGAAATGTTCTAAAAATGCACATTTGAAAAAGGGCCCTCCTGCACATTTATCGTACTTCATTTAAGATTATTTTTTTCGTTGCGCGGCGCATTTCCTAATACGTTCAAGCACGTAATGTTCAAACTTTTAATAATAAACATTCAATAAAAATTTACTAGACTAAATATGTCCATCAAGGGATTACATTACTAAAAAAAACCTTAAAGGCCCACTACCTTTGGGAAACAAAAATTAAAAGTTTCTTTAAAACAATAATAATATACGAAAAAGTATATTAATAGCCTAAGAAGATGTTATAACACCAGCCAAATGCCGGATTCCCTGCGTAAACTATATTAACAGTGAAGATTCGTGTCGCTGTTTTGCCTTCTTGTGCAGTGATAATCAACCGAGGCGCGGTAATTAGGACGACGGCGGGAAACATAAAACGACCCGCGTTGTGAAAATTGGCATTATATTTGTTTATATTAAATTGTTAAAGGGCCCATTACCTTTCCGGAGCAAAATATAAAGGTTTCTTAAAAAACATTAATAACATCAGAAAATGCATACCGATGATCTAAAATAAGGTTACGACACCAAACATATGCAAGATTTCCTGTGTAATATATGAAAACAGTGGAGAGTCAATTCGCTGTGTTATCGTCTTGCCCAGTAATAATCAACTACCGCGCGGTATTTAGGACGACGGCGGGAAACATAATACGACCCGCGTTATGAAAATAAACATTTTATTTATTTTAATCAAATCGTTCAGAAGGTGATGATTAATGTAGTATTAACGGTAAGTTAATAATTTTTAGGACTCTACAAAATTATCGATCTTGTTTTACATTCCCATTTTAAAATTTAAAAGCCGTTTCGGAAAGGTAGTGGGCCTTTAAAGGCCCATTACCTTTCCGGAGAAAAAATATAAAGGTTTCTTAAAAACATTAATAACACCAGAAAATGCATACCGATGATCTAAAATAAGGTTACGACACCAAACATATGCAAGATTGTCTGCGTAAAATATGAAAACAGTGGAGAGTCAATTCGCTGTTTTGCCGTCTAGCGCAGTGATAGTCAACTACCGCGCGGTATTTAGGACGACGGCGGGAAACATAATACGACCCGCGTTATGAAAATAAACATTTTATTTATTTTAATCAAATCGTTCAGAAGGTGATGATAAATGTAGTATTAACGGTAAGTTAATAATTTTTAGGACTCTACAAAATTATCGATCTTTTTTTACATTCCCATTTTAAAAATTAAAAGCCGTTTCGGAAAGGTAGTGGGCCTTTCAGAAGGTGTTGATAAGTGTAGTATTAACGGTAATTTAATAACTTTTGTGACTCTATTACATAATCAATTTCGTTTTACATTCCCATTTTATAAATTAAAAACCGTTTCGGAAAGGTATCAAGACAATTATCAAGCTAGGTATGATATGACGACATTCACAATTATAATTTCTACGTGCAGGTAGCTTTTAATCGCAAAATTTACCATGTAAATTAAGAACGCTTTAAAATCATCAAAATACAAAGTAAAACTCATCTCAGCTATCTTAAATTGTATTTTTCCTCGAGGGGGACTCCCGGACTCCCAAACACCAAAATTTCGCGTCTTCGGAGCTCGCAAATTCATCAGAATTAATGCATCGTTAAACTTATCTCACTCATTCTAAATCGAGATATTTTCCCCAGGGAAGACACCCCGCGACTCCCAAACACCGTAATCTCGCGCCTTCGGCTCTCGCAAAACTATCAAAATACATTGTAAAACGCATTAAGTACCCATTTTAAACCGTAATATTTTCCAGGGGTGACCCCCGGACCCCCTAATATTTTTCCTGGGGGCGGTCCTCGGACACCCAAACACCAACATCTCACACCTTTGGCGCGCGCATGCCAATTTGCGTATTCATTAATTTTGTTTTTTTAGTTTTAATTACACTTAAAATTAAGTTACCTGCTAATACTGAAAGTTTGACATTAACTAAAGAAAAAAATAGCATAAGGGCTTAACATTCTTCGTTTTATAGCATGATTTGGGCGTAGAGGGGTCGGAGTGTACTCAAATTTTATATCATTTGGATTGAATTTTATTGCAGGCCAATTTCATTATTATTCATTGGTGTGTTGAAATAAAATCTTTATTTCTATTTTTAGTAGAAATTTACAAACTATTTTAAAAGGTAACAAATTACTGAACATTACTGTAATTATCCTTTTCAAAATTTTATCTAGACATCAAAATATATGACAGTTTTCAATAGACATAAAATATGTCCAAATATTTGTGTGTTCTTCACTGTAGCAGATTTCAATAATTCAAAATCTTGAAAGATGTAGACATCTTTTTTTAATTGACTGTGCACATGACTCATGACGTAAGCATTCAAGCGCTTATGAGATGAAACAAACAATAATCCTAGTCCCAATAATGTTTTACACGTGAAACTTGAACATATTTCAATTACCGCCGTTAGCTTCACTCTTCTACGCGTAGTCAGTAAATCGTTACGAGTGTTTCCTCAGGATAACAGGGGATTCCCAAACAAATAACCTGACATCTCTGCGACATGACAGATCTTACACGCTAAGCTAATTTCTGATGAAAAGGAAGTAAGGAACCTAGATTTGACGTTTTTGAAGTATATTTTTGAATCGCACAAGTGATACATCCGTTGATTGTTCTCGACAAATTTACATTTATAATCACGAAAGTTGTTTACTTTCGGTTTGTGTCGAACCAGTCCAAGGAACTAAAAAAAACGTACATTGGAAGGACAGGTAAGCATAATGTGAAACACTTTTGTAAGATCTTATTTGTAAACAAAACTAAAAACTGTTTGAAGTAATATTTAATGATATACATCAGTTCTATATATATATGCTTATGGAGACATTTTGAATTCAGACTGCTGGTAAATGCTGCAACTTTCGATTTCGGTTTTTGATAGCTACCAGAGCCGTTTTTCGTTTATTCGGAACAACCGGTTCGACCGTTGTTTAAAGTCATTATTTCAAGTATAAATCCTGACGGACCTGCAGTTTTTGATACAGGCCTGTGAGTGCTTTGTCAAGGCTCGTCTGAAAACAATATAAAATCACCAGGTTCGTCTTTAATTAATAAACGAATGACTAGGTCCAACCGTAAGCTTATAATCGAAAACTGCCCAGGTATCTTGTACAGTAGTTAGTACTGGTAAACTGTAAACGTAATGCAGTATACTACTCCAACAATATTAATGGTTAACACGAGAAGACACTTAAAAACAATAGGTTTACAGTGGTCCAAATATCGCCATCTTGTTCAAAACTAAAATTCCATTATTTAGGCTAGTATATTTACCCCAAAAATAAGGAGTAATCTGACAAAATTGCAAAAGAATTTATTTATACACATTTTAAATCTAGAATATACTGTCTTACTATATTAAAAAGTCCCAAGAATTTTGGGAAGGGGAAAATGCTAAAAATAGCCTCCAAAGATGACAATAGCATCCACTATTTTCCATAAAAATGCAGCAAAACGGATAGTCGTTGATAAGTGTTTCTTATAAATAATAATTGCAAATCGTTATTTTTCTCTTGAAAACAATCTTTTTGTTCTTGCTTGGTTTTACTCGAAGCACAGTAGACTTCATATTAGATTAATTAAAGATTTACAGCAGATGTCGCGATATGCGCATGCGCGTGCTTCCGGAAATCAAATCTCGATCGTGCATTTTCCATCGTCCTCCGTCGTCAGCAGTATGTAAACTTTTCACATTTTAAACCTCTTTTCTAAAGTTCTACTGGTGATATTGAGCTGAAAGTTGTCCGATATGATCCTTACATGGTCCAAACTAAACATTTTTTCATGGGTCGATACTAAATCCAAGATGGCCGCCACGGCTGCCATTTTGAAAACACAATTTTGATATTTTTCAAGTTCTGCAAGTGCGATTTTGCTGAAAATTGCTTGAAATAATCCCGACATGCTTCTAACCAAGTGTTGTTATTTCATGGGTCAGTACGAAATCCATGGTGACTACAATAGACACCATATTGCAAAACAAATTAAATAAAAACCATCTTCGTCAGTTCTACTGGAAGGGCAACCTAAGAAGTGTTGTTTTTTGACACTCAAAATATCTCAAAATCCAAAATGGATGCCAAAGTTACTATTTAAGTACAATGTACACAATGCCTCTAGTTTTCGATAAATCCCCGTTATAGTATACACAAATCATGTACTATGTCCGCATTGTCGAAGTGCACTGTATGAATTTCGGAAATAAACGATCGCCGAAGAGAGATATATTGTGAAAGGATTAGACTAAATTATCTATGAAATAAACTGAAAATATTCTAACAACAATACTAATTAACACATAAAAATGGACCGAATCAGCACGGTCATCTTGCCTTGAGTCGGTTATCCCGCTAATTTTCATACAAAAATTACCCGTAGACCTTAACTCTAAGAAAATGTATGTATTTTCTCGCATTTGGACTATTTCTCGTTTCAAAACTGGTATTCAAAGATAAAAAATAGACATTTAAAAGTAGTGGGAGATGTGATTTAAATATCACCCTTCGACAAGTTAACGTATGGTTTATATATCAAGGATTTATAAGCTATTTACGTCCTCGACTTTATAGCACCTTCGCTGAATGTTGATAGCGATTTTGGCAACAAACCATACAGTAGCCTGCGATTGATTACGATTGTACTCAATCCAGGCATTACTGCGAGTAACTTCACGCCCATTACGTTTGATTGTTTCCTCATACATCCAATATTTAAAAAAAAACAGTTCTGAATCCTTTTGTAATTCATCAGATATATTATTAGAATTGTATAAATAGTAAACTCGAATGAAAGTTTTGGTGTTTAGAGGTGGATTATGTGAGTTTAAGAATAGGATACCAATATTTATCATATCATACCGGTTGCAAATACAATATTGTATCTAAGACAAACCTACAAATCTGGGGTTTTTTTTTTTAATCGCTAGCTTCGGCGATCGCTATTTCCGGAACTCATACACACTCCGACCACGGTCTTTAAAGCAACATACGTGTTTGACCTGGCCTTTGAATAATTTTCAGACAGTTTTCAAAAGATTACTGAAGAAAAAAATAGTATGTCAATATCTTCATCCAGTCATGACACATATAACTTTATAACCATTTATAGTGTGCCATTATATGGAAATGTTAATTTTCTAAATATTTAACATTTCCATATAATGGCACATTCGTGTCCATGTTATAAATTATAACAATTTAGCTATAAATTGGTATAAATATATTATGAAATTTTCTAAATATTTAACTTTAACTTTATGTATAATTCAATGAATACACTTAGTCTATTATAAGTACACATATATCCTTAGACATCAGGTCGCAGTGACCAGACGGTTATAGTCGGTTATTCAACAGATCAGGTAGTTTTGCCTTGTAGCTATCATGACCAAGTGTATTCGTGACAAGAAGTGGTCAGATTACTTAAGTAGAATATGTACTCTGACATTTGCTATAAAACTGATTGGTGTTGAATGTCCATGTATCTCTATATAAACTAAGATTTCACAAGTTAACGGGGTCGCTCTTAAGGACTCCACGAATAAACACCAGAAGCTACCAACACGTGTTTGAGTCCTACATATCCACACCAAACTACAACAAACAACAGAACTTCTACATTTCAATAGCCAAAGTCAATATTGATACAATGATGTTCGGTTTTGAATTAGCACTAAAACAATAAAAAATAAAATTAAAATGCCTTTTCAATACATTAATAAATATTATACGTGTATACAAAAATCATAAATAATTATCTTCTATGTATCGCTTTGGAGGATGTAGACACTGCATGCTCTATCACTAATTTCCAAGTGAGCGACCTATGACACACGAAACACAGAGGTTTGAGAATAATTTACAATTTATACATTACGTATGCATTTTCACGAATGTCTCTGATGTGTGTGTTACACCAGAGATAAACGGCAATGCATGTGTCCCGCAATGAGCATAACATCTTTCATTTTCAGTCAGCCAATGAGATTAAAGCGATTACCTTATACAAAATCCAATTGAGGACATTTTTGTGTCATTTTTGTTTGGAACGAGGCTGCTATCCTCTTATTGACGACACTTTGTTGTTTAGGATGATTTTGAACGACAAATGATCGATCTTTCCAACGGTAGTACTGCAACAGTTTTTCTGAAGACTGAATATCTGCTGAGAACCAAAGGGACCTGGCACGATTTTTTTAAACTAACAGTATACATATATATATATTATAGTATCAAGGGTATGAACTCGGCGGTCGAGAAAAACGGACCTATTTTTTTAAAACCATGATTATTTTAATAAATGGGTTATATACAGTATTGACGGATATCTTACCTTAAAAAGAAATAATTTATCTTTCCATTGAGTGCTTGATGAACAAAATTGGCCAAGTATTGACGAAGTTATGGCTTGATGAGTTTATATACAAGCACAACATTACATAATTTGCATAATGTAGTCACGATATGTAAAGTCGAGAAGCGTTCCGAAAAACAAATGAACATGGCCGGTGACGGTTAAAGTAAGTGAGCTACACGATGTTTAAATGGAGTTTCTACAAAGTACGGGTCATGACACCTCCAAAGGAGATTGTGGATGAACACAGTTATGGGTACTGTTTACCACCACAAGCGTAGATTTTGTGATTTTGGCTTGGTTTTTGAGGTACCCATTAGAGCCGAGACGACATTTCGACCGGACAGGGAAATGTCTACCTAGCATATTTTTCGTAAATTACCCGATTCATCAAGCCAAAACTTCGTCAATACTTTGCCAATTTTGTTCATCAAGCACTCAATGGAAAGATAAATTATTTCTCTTTAAGGTAAGATATCCGTCAATGTTGTATATAACCCATTTATTTAAAATAATCATGGTTTTAAAAAAATAGGTCCGTTTTTCTCGACCGCCGAGTTCATACCCTTGATACTATAATATATATATGTATACTATTGGTTAAAAAAATTTCGTGCCAGGTCCCTGTGCTGAGAACCGAAAGCCTTTAAATCAACATGGTGGGGGAGATTTTTTGTCTCGGCGAACTTTCCCCCTTCTTGTATTACGTATGATATATCCATGTAGAATATGAGTTTTACCGAGTTTTGATCTACATCCTTAGACCTAAGACCTCTAAAATGGTCTATGAACACTCTGATGGGTGGGTTTTTTGGTTACCGATGGCTTAATGATCACTTTTCTCTTCGTACTTATTCTTGACTATCAAGTAGTCCACAAAGTACCAGACGTACATGTACACTGAAAGTATTTCTAAAAAAAAAATCATAATTCAGCAATAAAAACTTATTTTTCATTTTTGAACCTTTGTTGAGTAGAATTTCAAATAATGACCGAGGGGGTCCTTAATTTTTATTTTAGATATGTCGTTTCTTCAACAAATGTCGTAATTTCGAATGTGCATATTAATCAAAAGAAATGCGTTTGTCAAAGAACGGCATCCTGAAGAATGCAGCGTTTGTGCAATGAAGTTCACAAAGGAATATTGACCGTCACGTGACCATGTATTATCCAATGAGAATAGTGGAAAATAGGAAGGTATTTAATACATATATATATATATATATTCTGTTAAATAAACTTACATTTTGCACATATCCTGTTTTCTTTATATACCTGGTTGTGATATGCATGATCTTGATCATAAAAGCCGACTCTTCAATCATTTCCGTTCCTATGGCTCAGGATAAAATTAACTATAAGTAATTGTCCCAAACTCGGCTCCATTGTCCTGATTACTGGAATGCGTCATGTATATTAATTTTCGAAATTGATATTTAAAAAACACAAACTCTACATACATATATATAATAAATGGTTATGAAAGCGCAATTCCGATTCGCTAAAATCTCGTAAACTCCTGTGAAGATGGAATCCAGCACATTTACGTTCAATGTTAAGCAAACACTTTTATGTTTCTGTTCGTGTGCGTGTGTGTGTTTTTATTTTTCATTTTCCCGGTTTTTAGAAGTTTTGAGCTTTGTGTTAATGCCAATAATTTGTAAAGTATTAGCATTTAAGGGTTCATTTGCTATTTTGTTTACATTTTAGGTTTGAAATAATTATGAGAAAACGATAAATCTTTTAGTAACCGATATTTTGAATTACTTGATAAATTCGGTATTAACACAAACCTTTTAAGTTATACAGTCAGGAAAATACAAAACAGAAACATATAATACTTGCTAAGAATGAAAATTGAATAAAAACATGTCGAACCTATCGTTAAGTAAAAGAAATTCAATACAAAGAAATTCCATACATTTATATTAGACAATAACATAGACATATCTATACCTACATATATTAGTGTTTTAATGGATCAATTGAAGTAAATTAAAACTCACTTCCTGGGTGTATATAACTTATAAAACTACCTGATTATTGAAGAAGATAACGTCAGAATGAGTTGTGAAGATACAACAGCCATCAGGCAACTCTTTGGTCACGTTAATGTATCTCCTATTCATGACGTCACGCAAATCTTTCATGACGTCAAGTAATTCTATAGTGACGTCATTTCTACTAAGCAGTAATATTTTGCGAGTCTTGTGACAAAACAAAGAGATATTAATAAAATCTCGTATACAATACAGCACACATTTATGATGCATGTTATTACTGAACTACAACAACCTATATATGTGCCCTGAATATCCCTTACCGTACATGTATGTGTACATGGCGGAAAAGTATGTGTTGTCAGAAAGATTAAGCCAAAATGTTGTTTTCTTTTTAAATTCGAGACATGTTATACACATTAAAATAATTAAAACATAAAATTTATCAATTACATCTTATAAAAATAAAACAGAACATATTTAAACAACGATAAATGTCCTTTTAAAGTGTTATTTGATCTTGCAAATAAAGTACGCAAAAACTAAAAACGGCAAGGAACGGCAACCACAGGCTTCCATACAATATTTCTATGGCCGTAACTAACAACTTTTTATTCAATGTTTACATTTCAAAACCGCTAGTAATAAACATATCGTGACACAATTTCATCAATGTATGATTTGATTTCGTTATTACCATTCACTGATTTAATTTAACAAACTTACTATATCTAAGTCAGTAGACCCTAATCTATTTTGTTTTGATAGTGCTCAAGCGGCATCACTCGTTCGAAGCAGACGATTTTTTAAAAATTGTTTCCACTATAGAGTAATAATCACCTTTTAAAGTCATAGCTGTCGTAATTGCACATATAAACAGTTAATACTGACTAACTATGATAATCAAGATGTGATTTATAGTGTTTAGTTGCATTACAATCGTTTCAAGAGACAGTGGCTTGTCGTGTCGTTGTAACCGGAAGTTCACCATTTTACATGTATGGAGGACCATACACAACACGTAAAATAAGCGAAAATAGGCAAACTTTGACAATCAATTTGACAACTTTCCCATTATAGATTCTTTTGGGACTTTTTACATATAATTCAAAATACATTTTCCTTTCGATTGTACTAAAAATAAATTCTTTTGCAATTTTGCCGGATTAAAACCAGTATCTGGACTAGCCTATATTTATTAGCATGCATTCAATGTTTAATAGACCATTTGCCGGTTTCCAATAGGTTAGCAATTAGAGTGATCTCCCTTGAAACACAAAAGAGTTCCAGTTCCTATACTCATACTCATTTAAGAAAGTGAGCTCAGTTGAATGCTGTGTTCGCTAAAATTAAATTGCTTTTGCTTGTATTTGGTTGTTGAGTGCATTAAATCAAGCTGAGAGATATATTTGAAGGCTGTAAAAATATTCATTTAGCAATAATTCCGAATTTATCGTGCGCACATGCAGCCTGTGCCGGGCATAGCGAAACGTTTTATTTATCGGATTCAGCTTACTTTTACAGTAGTTGATATATATTTTCATCTGTATTTTTATCAGAATTTATGTCTCCGTTTATAAGCCTATTGTATAAGAAGTCATGTGCTTTGATTTGTTTGTTTGTATCGGTAATTTTATCACAATAACGTATGCGGATAGCGGTGATACAACGGAAGTAAGCGCTCTTCCAAAGTATACATCTGACATATATTACGCTTACCTTTAAACTTTACTGAACATGCTTCCTCTATTTGTGTTATAATCAAAATAATTTAAGCTCTCAAATAAATGCATAAATGCTCTTTTTTTCTGGTTATTATTTTCAATATACCGGTTTCAAGAATGTTATTAGGGGCACTTAGTCCGCTAAACCTACCTATATCATTAGGCAATTTATTTCTTTTTTTTTTTTTTTTTGCCTAATATATAGTCTATATATTAGGCAAAAAATTAATAAAAAGCCTAATAATATAGCCAGGTTTAATATTTCATAGAAGTAAGCACTTCTTATGATATAGCCACTTCGGTAACTTGTTCCGGTTGCCACTTAGGCGTTTGCAAAGAAAATCGCTTACATCATTGAGAACCGACAAATAAGCTATTGGTGAGACATTTATGATTTATTGCCTATAAAGTTTATAATAAGTTTATAAAGTTTTTTAAAACAATAACAACATATCGATGATACAAAATTTATATCAATGGACTAAAATGAGGTTATAAGTTACAACACCTAACAAATACATTAAAGTTTCTCTGCTAATCTATGTTAATGATGAAGTTTCATTTCACTGTTTTGTCGTCTGGCACAGTGATATACAACCAAAATATTGTACTTAAAATGGTGATGTAAGCATAATACTATTATTATTGGTAAGCTAATATCTTTTGTGACACTACAAAATTATCAATCTCTTAATACATTCCCATTTTAAAAATCAAAATCTGTTCCAGAAAAGTAGTGTGTGTGCCTTTAATGATTACTCATTTAAACATTGCTAGAACAGTTTTTCGAAATATGTGTATATTTATATAGTAAAGACTGATAGATGCATTTACAACACCCAGTATACTGTATTATTGTATTTTCAGGTAAATCACAATGAATCTGAAATGAAACAATAATGTCAGCATTATACACGGGAAATGGACTCCCCTTGGTCAATGGGGAAAGAGTGGAGTTTCGCAGGTCACCCGGGAGTTCAAATGGCGGAGTATCATTTGATGTGATAACCCCACCGCATTCTGGACAAAGGACACCGGCAGACTTAAGTTATGTTAATCCAATGGGAATGGGACAGATCTCCATGACTGATGTCACCCTGGAGCAGGCACTGGAGCGTGTCCAGGAACTCATGAAGGAGAATAAAGACTTGAGAGGTACAAATTAAAATTTTTACTGTTAAAGTGTTTTTGGACTGAATACCTATATATTCTTAGATAATAATGCTCAGAATTTTGGTCTAGATATAGCAGAGTTTACATTGTAAACTGTATTTTAAAAGATTACCCAAATGTTGATATGGTATAGAACACTGATGTTATAGATCGCAGACCTGTGTATACTATATCAGTCTACGACTTTAAGCACTAGTTTGATGCCCATGACTAGTAATTTTACAGCCGGACTAGTGCCAATATTGTAATGAACTAGCCGATTTGACTAGTGGCTCCCCATTTGATTAATATCGCTAAATGCTACATTTACAAGAGCAGTGGTCAATTGCATTTTTCAACACATTTTGAGTGCATTCTTTATGCGATTATTTCAGTCTGGATGCATCATTTTGTGATAATTTATGTTCTGCAATTTGGATAAAAAATTGTAAACTGATCATTACAGAATTTGAAGTCCCCAAGCAAAATGGCTGTACCTGTATATTTAATTTGGACTAGTGATTGAATAGTCAGACTAGTAAAATTTTGGGGTTTACTAGTCCAAGTGACTAGCAGCGAAAAAAATTAGCATCACAGACTGCTATATACAGTATTTTCCGTAGTATCAGTCCCAACTTTTTCCTCTGAAAATTGGGAGTGCGACCTTTACACCAGTGCAACCTATACATGGACGAAAACCCAAATCAAATAATGTTTTGATGGGTAAAAATGATAAAAAAAAAAATCATAAGTTTTACTGGCCTGTATTGCATTGATTTCGGTGAAAGGATGAGATACAAAGATAAGCTGTATTGTATATCATTTGTTTACAATCAGATTATATCTTCACTTGTAGTGGTTTCTAGATTTCCTAATATCAGAGACATGTTGGACTTTGTTGTTATTTATCAAGAATGTTTTACAGTGAAATATTATCTACCAGTTTTTTAAGCCCACATCTGTACCATGTATTGTTTCTTGTAGAGTATATGAAGGAGAACAATGAGTTGATGAGACAACAATATGAGGCCTTAGCGGAGTACAAGGCAAAGATCCAAGAGAGTAACGCACAAACCAAAGAAAAGTTTGAACAGACACGCACTGTTATTTTGGAGCTTAGGAAGGAAAATGGAAAACTGAAGTCTTCTCTCGAGGCTCAGTCAGATGAAGCGAGTCGTACTCTGGTAATTACTATAAAAACTTATTTTAAAGTTTTATAATTATAGCTGCCATCTAGGAAGTTGTTAATATAGAAATGGTTATTAATTTTGTAGTACAAATGATAGGTGATTTTAGTGCTTTATAAGTCAAATACTTATATTTAAAACATAAAGACACTCTGTAAAGACTGTGTATTTTGTTGGTCCCTACCAAATCTTTCAGTTTACATTCTTGTTCATATAACTCGTAATGAATACATTGAATCAGATATCTTCCCAGTTGGTTCACAACAACTTTTGATTTACCAAGGATTGATTATATTTTAAATATTGCACAGTATTTATAACTATATTATCTTGCAATAATAACATGCACGGTAAAAGCATATTCTTGTAACTGTATTTTAAGTATTGTATTTTATAACTATATTATCTTGCAATCGTAACATGCACGGTAAAAGCATATTCTTGTAACTGTATTTTAAGTATTGTATTTTATAACTATATTATCTTGCAATAATAACATGCACGGTAAAAGCATATTCTTGTAACTGTATTTTAAGTATTGTATTTTATAACTATATTATCTTGCAATAATATCATACGTGGTAAAAGCATATTCTTGTATCAAAAAACTAGCTGATTCAGTATTGCTTCTTGTATAATAAAACCACTTTTATTCTTTTAAATGAGATATATATTATTGTATTAGCTGGCACACTGGGATTATTGTAACTGTCAGATATATTCAATCTGAACTGAACTTTACAGACTGAGAGACTGGCTGATTTGGAGAGAACCAAAACAAAACTGAAGGAAGAAAACTCAGTAAAAGATCAAGAAATTGGAAGTCTGCGACACCAGCTAAAGGAACTCTCTCTTCACAATCAGGAAAAAAATGCTGCCAGTGATGTGGTAAGATATTAAATAAGTCATATCAGGTTCAAAATGCTGCAAGTAACTTAAAATATAAAATCATTTGCATCAGGTTAAAAAATAGTGACATGGTAAGATATGACATCAGTAAAGTACAGGGGGTATATGAAAGTATTTGTTTGAGTTGGTTAACATTTGCTCACTGTAAAAATAGGTATTATACCAAATGATTTCTTTCTTTAAAATTGATAATAGATTTTTGTTTTTATTTTGCTTCCTTTTCAAGGTTTTTGTTGCTAACACTAAAGAGGATGAAGAAAGACTGAGGAAAGTAGAGTCAGAAAGGGACAGCCGGGTCAGAGAGGTGGAAACTCTGACTATGCAGAGACAA
Organism: Argopecten irradians; assembly: GCF_041381155.1. Lineage (NCBI taxonomy): Eukaryota > Metazoa > Mollusca > Bivalvia > Pectinida > Pectinidae > Argopecten > Argopecten irradians. The sequence continues at coordinate 2,355 of NW_027188383.1, read as the reverse complement.
GTGGACCAAGAGGAAATTTCTAAACTGAAAACTGACATTAACATGAAAAAAACGACTGCAAGAAGAATATGACAAGTTGTCACTTGAAAATTTGGAACTGTCAGAAAAACTGCAAAAAATTGCAAATGAAAACAAAATATTGAAGACAGATATGAAGAAAAAGAAAACGGAAGTTACAGATTTAATGAGTAATGTGGAGGAACTGTCCAAGAAAAATCGTGAAAATGAAGAACTTCTCAAAGGTGCGGGCTATACTTTGGTGGAAGGGTCGCCAAGGCAAACAGACAGATGTAAGTAAAGTTATAGCATATTACATGTATTCTGCATTTGTATTTTACAGAGTTATCTGCCCTTTTGGGTAGTTATTGATTGTGACATCAGTGTATTTGTGAACGTAACATTATACTTTTTAGAGAAAAATGATGACATCACAATGTATAGTTATCATCAATGGACGAGGTAACTCCAACGTGCAAAGACGAAAATTTTTGTTTTAATTAAGTTACAGGTGTTTACCATACCCACTGTTGTCCTAATAAAATTGTCCTATTTCATCCAGTAACTCTCGTGTTCCACTTAATTATGGAGGGGAATATGTTAAACAGACTGCTTTAGTTATTTCTCAAACCACATCACAGTAAAAACATATGACAATCGAAGCTTACAGATTGATAGAATTACTGATTATTTTCAGCCAATAAGAAAAGTCATGAAGGTAATAATATTCTGTAGTTTTTTATAATGACAGTCCTTAAGCTTAACACTTATTTCTCTACATGATATAGTTATATTTTGGATTTTCAAAATATCCAACATATGTATGGATTTTGCTTGAGAAACAAAACACAGAGGTTACTTATTGTGTTGATATCTCACTTTCTTTAATGTATTGTGCATTGTATATGTATACCATATTAAGGCTGCTACTGAATTAAAAGAATTGAACCAGAATACTAGGCTTTGATCGGGCTTGAATGAATTCCTTGAACAGGTTGATATCATATGCATGCTTCTGTATTATAATTCTAAAGTGAACAATCAAATCTGTCTCTCAGCTGCAATGACGTAATAGGGGCATGGATATATTTTATCACTACATATTCATGTTACTGAAATCCAGGTTATAGTCAATCAGAATGCATTCATGAAATAAAATTCATTAAAAAAAAAAAATTGCATGACCAGCCTCAAACTTAACTTTTTCCGGAAGAAGAAACAATGAACAGACATGGCAGGATTGCTTTATTGGTAATCCATGTTGATTATGTAGTTTTAATTGCTTTTATCAATCTGCTTTTACATCTTGTCTCTACCCATATGTTATGTTACACAGCTCTAAACAGACCATAATGAATTATATATAAGTAAATGCAGCAATATTAAACTAAAAGTGGAATACCACAAAATGTTGCTTTTAACGAACTTATATACCTACAATAAGATATTGATAAAGTATGTAACTTTTTATTCCTGTCAACGGGTCCCTCTAAAATGTTTTTATCTGTGTATAACGAATTATGTGTTGGTGGGCTATTCAAATCGCCTTTCGTCCGTGGTCCGTGGTCCGTCCGTCCGTCCTTCCGTCCCTCCGTCCTTCCGTCCTTCCGTCCTTCCGTCCTTCCGTCCGTTAACAATTCTTGTTACCGCTATTTCTCAGAAAGTACTGAAGGAATCTTTCTCAAATTTTACATGTAGGTTCCCCTAGGGGTCTAGTTTTGCATATTGCTTTTTGGGACCAATCGATCTACAAAATGGCCGCCAGGCAGCCATCTTGGATTTTGATAGTTAAAGTTTGTTACCGCTATTTCTCAGAAAGTACAGAAGGGATCTCTCTCAAATTTTACATGTAGGTTCCCCTAGGGGTCTAGTTGTGCATATTGCATTTTGGGACCAATCGGTCAACAAGATGGCCGAAAGGACACCATCTTGGATTTTGACAATGAAGTTTGTTACCGCTATTTCTCAGAAAGTACTGAAGGGATCTCTCTAAAATTTTACATGTAGGTTCCCCTAGGAGTCTTGTTGTGCATATTGCATTTTGGGACCAATCAGTCAGCAAGAAGGCCGACAGGACGCCATCTCGGATTTTGACAATTGAAGTTTGTTACTACTATTTCTCAGAATGTACTGAAGGGATCTGTCTCAAATTTCAAGTGCATGGTCCCCTAGGTCCCTGGTTATGCATGTTGCATTTTGGTACCGATCGGTTAACAAGATGGCCAACAGGAAGCCATCTTGGATTTTGACAATGAAGTTTGTTACCGCTATTTCTCAGAAAGTACTGAAGGGATCTGTCTCAAATTGCATGTACAGGTTTCCCTTGGCGTACAGTTGTGCATATCACATTTTCGGACT
>NW_027188382.1:0-23765 GCF_041381155.1 Argopecten irradians | reverse complement strand
GATCTAGTTATCATGATGATTGTTAGATTTTCTAGATGTCAGTGTCATAGGTAGCAATATTGATTGTGATCCGACTATAGCTAGGATATGTCAAGTCATGTTTTGGTATTCTGAAGAATTTCCGGATACAAGAATATCAAATGCTGATTTTTGAGAAATTTTGGTTCAGAATACAGAATCATTTGCATAATTGGTACATGACAATTCTTTATGCAGGCACATGTCTAAGTATTGATTTAATTGTTCTGAGCTCATTGCAATTGTTACTATTGGCTTCAATAAGGAAGAAAAGTGCTGGAGTTTAAGGAAAGGAAAAGTTAAATTCTCAGTCAATTGTATTTCTAAGAGTTCAGGAATAAAAGATCTAGATGTTAAGAGTCGAGATGGTAATGAATAGTAAATTTGAGAAATACTACATTTAAATGTATAGAAGATGTAAGTCACAAGATTTGAACGTATCGGTGATGCTTACAGATTAAATGTATCAATGGAAGCTTAGATTTTGATGTATGGTAGCTTAGATTTTGATGTATGGTAGCTTAAATATCAATGTATGGTAGCTTAGATTTTGATGTATGGTAGCTTTGATTTTGATGTATGGTAGCTTAGATTTCGATGTATGGTAGCTTAGATTTATTAAATTAATTGTAGGTATGGGAGCTTGGATTTTGATATATGGAAGCTTAGATTTCAATGTGTGTGGATGCATATATATGTTAGCTTAGATTTTGATGTATGGTAGCTTAGATTTTGATGTATGGTAGCTTAGATTTATTTGTTTGTATGGGAGCTTGGATTTCGATGTATGTTAGCTTAGATTTATTTGTTTGTATGGGAGCTTGGATTTTGATGTATGGTAGCTTAGATTTCAATGTATGGTAGCTTAGATTTTGATATGTATGGTATGTAGCTTAGATTAAAATGTATGATAGCTTAAATTTTGATGTATGGTAGCTTAGATTTGGATGTATTGGAAATTCATAACAATACAGAGGATTCCGCTTATTTGAATAAGTCATTATCCAGAAGAAAATATGCAAATAACCGGAGTATTCGAATAGGCGGAGATGACATTTTGCACCTTCGTTTGACCTCACACATATGTATGTGAACAGGCAAATAGATGTCGTTTCGTTTACTTGATGAATACGTAAATTGTTTACACTTAAAACGAACAACAAGTAATTATTTTCGAAGTTGTAAATCGATTTTAATTGTTTAATAACAAAAAATATTCCAATATTAGATTCTTGTTTACGTTAGATCGACACGTGAATATTTGAGAAACAGCTATAACTAAACAGGATTGAATTTGTGTCTACAATTCTGAACCTAAATAATAAATAAATTTACGTACATTTGCCTGGCAAAATGAACTTTCCATCGTGATTAAACTTCAAAGTGACGATCAACTAGTAGTGTTGTTTGAATTCGATAATGGCAGCAGGTTATGAAGCCATGCGCTCACTGGACTTAAATGTGTTTTGAGAATTCTCCCTGTATTGTTGATCTATACGGCGAATAGCTTGATAAATTTCAGAAATTAATGCATATTCAAGTAGCAATGAAACAACGTAGCAAGTATCTTTTGCATCCTACATACTGTACGAAACTTGCGGTAGTCATTGCACGCCGACTTTGCATGCTTTTATGTCTCGTTCAACGAGAAGCTTGATACGCAGATGTCTGTCGTAGTCAACAAGACTCTGGTTGAACGAGACTACTCATGAATGGCGATTGTTGTAAGGAAGCATGGTTTCTCCAACTGATCGCGAACTAAGGTACGTTACATTAATAAATAAACATATTTGAAAGTGCAAATGCTTTAATTAGATGTTTGAGTCAGTGATTAATGATTATACTAAAGTTATGATCAACCACTAATGATGTAAATCGTAACAGCGTCGAATACCTTTGCAGATTCATGCATAAAATAACAAGCAATACGATAATATTATCTGTCACCATGATGATTTCTAGGAAGAGTGAAGTAGGCCTATCTTGAAACATATATCAGCGAATTTTGCTAAAAACATATTGCAAAATTGAAAAATATTCGATTTTATTTTAAGAACTTCCCAAATATTTTATTCAAATAACGGAGGTCATGTAAAAGTCTATGCAAATACACGGAGTTGAAAAACAAAGATAAAGAAGGAAAAAATCGGGACCGCAGAATTTTATGCAAATAACCGAAATATTCAAATAACCGTTATTCGATTATGTGGAGTCCTCTGTATATCAGATTTGTATAGGGAGATTTTAATGTATCAGTGAATTAGTTGTAATGAAAATATATGGTTTGAAATTGATAAAGGAAGGATTATAGGAGATACAGAGAAGATTTGAATGATAATATAGAAGTACAATGGCTGCAATATTTCATGGGAAATGATAAGTTTTAATGGATATTGTTTCGAAAGATAGATTTTTAATGGATATTGTTTCGTAAGATAGATGGATCTCAGTGCAATATAAGGAGAAAGGATAAGAAGAATTTGGGATAATAAATGTCATTCCTGTAGATGTATATGGGTTCATCTCTAATTTATTTGAAAATAATTGACACCGTATTTGGAATTCTTTAAAAAAAAAAACTAACCAATTCAATTACGTTTATTTTCTTTGATTAACCATGTACTTGTCCTGCACTAAGAGTAGTAATGATGTAATTTTCTAAGTTTTCTATATTTTGTTTTATGAGCTTGAGACTTAAACGAGAGCGCTTGGATATCTGGCAATGCCACATATATTACTGCATTCTGAGATGTATTGGCCCAATTTAAGTTCTCTCTGCACATTAAAACCATATTAAAAAAGGAATGAAGATGTGAGGAACTAATCCTGCTGTCTGCTATATGTGGATGTTTACGATCCAATACAACCACAATTTTAGAAAGAGATGTTCAAGAAATGGAAGAAAGCCATTCGAACAGCCGATTTAGTACCACTTCCAGCTCTCTAATTAGATAAACCCAAGTTAATTGTATTAATACGAGGATGTTAGGATTGTCTTGCAAGGCCAGGGTCAGTTTGTTCTGGAAATGGTCGTTATTTGTGAAAATGCAGTATTCTTGCAGAAAAAAATTCTCCAGAGCTGCAATCAATGTGTCCTTGAGAAAAGCTAACTTGCCATTTATCATGCTACGGAAACATGAAGTCGTTCCACTTAAAGCAGCTATAAGTTAGAAATATTGATTTTCATGCAAACTTTACTTTATTCTATAGACATGTATCATCCTCGTATGTGATTGAAAAAATTGAAATTTTGTTTGTGATGCAAATTGATTAAATTTTAGTTTCTGTAAAATATATATTTGGTAGTGATTGATTTAGGATTACAGTCAAACCTGATATTCATGGTGGGTATTCAAATTTAATATGCCGTCCAAGAAAATTGGTCGTTCCATCCGTAACATGCTTGTTAGTTCACTATTTAATTAAAAACATGCCAGAACTGCTGAAATATCACTTTGCTTTCCTTTCATGACATACGTTGAACAATAGCAAATGTCTGTTAAAAGCTTTGTTAGGTTTTATTATTGATCAAAATTTCTATTTTTTTAGTTTGTATTTCGTTTTCACTCCTCAATTTGTTCAATTCGAAATCACATAACCTCAAGTAAACAAATAAGCACGCCCTCTTAGAAGAAATTTTTTGTTTCAATACCTAAAAATTTTGAAGTCCAAAAGTTTATGACATCATAGGACATAACTAGCAGAATTTTTTAAATCGGACAAAATTTGGCCATAACATTTTCAGTTCAAACCATTTTAGGATTAAGCAGAGTTTGAATCACCCGCTATTCCGTTTTACGACAAAATCATTGTGAAGTATTTGAACGTTTTATTCCTGTTATAGTTCTGAGAAATTTTAAAGGCCGGGCACTGGACCCACTTACAGCCTCTAAAGGGAGACACGTTTGCAAACTCAGTTATGGATACTGAAATAGGAAATTTTACCAAAAGGATATGCTCTCAATTTTTTCAGAGACAAGATAAACTTTTATTGTACATTTTTTCATAAAACCGGTTATATATTAAATTCTGTCATGGCTTTTCAGTTTAATTTTAGTAAGAATCTGAATATGTAAATGTTTTTTTTTATCAAAATTATCTTTAAGTCTTCAATTTCAATTTATGAATTATTTGGTTGAAAGATAAGGGTCCTGTCAATCAAACTTTGAATTTGCCGTTAAGATCTCACCATTGAAGTTTATAGCGGTTATTTTACTTTTATGACTTATAACCACTGTTGCTATGGTTGTGTTCAAAAAGACATAACCTCGAGTAAACCAAGTTAAGTTCATCCTACCTTATTTCACTTTTTTTGGCTTATTTGCTAGAATATACAGAATCTCACACAGTTTTATCCAATTAAGAGTAAATACGGTATTTTATGTTTCCGGTTATGTACTATCCATAATTCAGTAATGTTAATGATACAAATCAAATACAACACAGAGCTTCTAGTCAATGGTTAAATATTTCACCCAAAGGCCAAATGATTTCACATAAACACATTGATGACAACACTTTTTGTTTTACAAGAGGTGATAATCTCATCAAAGAATAATTCATGTGGTTAGGTGTATCCAAAAACTATCAACATTTTAACCATTCCAATTATCAGCTTTTTAAATATCCTTTCTGTGTATGTCAGTTTCCCCCCATATCTGTCTTTTCTTCAACATCCACCAACTCACAAGCTTCATCTTTGTCTTGTTAAATCATACAAATCTCAAATTACTTCCTTGGTGAAGATGTTTCCTATTGTTCTCTCTTATTTCATAAATCCCTATATTTTTCTAATGGTTTATGTTCAAGCATCAAAAGTTGCACATTAAACTCTGGGCTTTTTCAGGATCACAGTGTCAACGAGATTGCCCTAGTCATTTGTTCATTTACTATAGACGCTCCTTACAAAGTGACAAGCTATCTGTCAGGGAGACTGATGGTCAGTCTTTAGCATTGACCGGATGGAAAATAAAGGGTTTGGAATCTTTCAGTTTCCATTTACAGAGGAATGTATATGACAGGGGAGTGTAAATCTTCCACTTATTACCATGGTTTACATTAATCCATTTGTTGTTAAAGCTTTGGATTAAATATTCAAAATTGCCTCCGCATAATTGCACATTTTCACTTATGACAGGTTAATTTGGTATTATATTGTTATAAAAAGAAAATGCATATATAACTCTTCAGTTGTTTTCTAAAGTAGGTTTGATCGTATGCAGCCTGATTATAAAAACATTTAATTAGTAATTCACTTAACTAACAAAAGGAACTTTTAATTTAACTGATGTACGATTTTAAATTTGCTTTATTAAATAAAAGGCTACAAAAAATACTTCTTAATAGAACTTTAAACACTACTTCATTACCAAAACAAATATCTTATAACCGCTTATAAAATAATGTTATTCTATGCTAGCAGTAATTAGGTTCCCTCACCATCTACAGTATACACTGACCATGTGGTTTTAGACCCATGTGGTAGAGTGTTTACAAGCTGTACCAGAGGCTTGAGAAATATGCACCTATAAGTATAGCCGCCTTCTTCCTTATCAGCTTAATTGCCAACAACCGGTTTTTTAAGCAAGGTCGTGCCTTTCTAAATAAATGATATTTTTGAAAAGAAGCATTCGGAAAATTTAGAAAAATATTTTATGAGCTGATAGTGTAGACAAATCGGTAATTTTTTGAAAATATTTATGAGCTGAAAGTGGTAGGGACAATATTCTCTTTACCTAATAAGTATGCCAAATTTGGTTGGAAATATATCAATATAAATGAGATAAGGGAAAATTCAACATGAAAAACAGTAAAATAACATATTGCGAATAAACAAAACTGACGGAATACTTACGTCCCACGATTGAAGGTTTATTGTTTGTTATCTAGGGCTTTTCACTATTTGGTGAAAAGGGGACCTATTGTTTTCGTTAAGGTTTTGTTATTAGGGCTTTTCACCATCGTGGTGAAAAAGACCTATTGCTTTCGTTAATTCTTATTCTTATTATTAGGGGCTTTTCACTTTTCTGGTTTTTGAAAAAGACACAATATGTTTTTCGTCTAAGGATTCTTATTCTTCTTATTATTATTAGGGGATTTTCCACTTTTTGGTGAAATAGACCTATTGTTTTCGTTAAGTTTATTATTCATTCTTATTAATATTATTCTTATTTTTCTTCTTCCTGTTTTTAGTGAACGCTATCTCACGTGGTCAAAACGGTACACAACAGGTTAAAATGATTTCAGTACTGTTTTAACACAATTATCTGAAGGTGTTCCTTGAAACAAAAATTAAGTAGGTGAGTCAAAAATTCCAAAATGGGCCCGCCATGACGTTAAAAACCTAAAAACCAGGAAAAACTGCTATAAAATCAAAAAATATCTGTAAGATATTGCTAAATACAGGAAGGTATTTAATTGTAGGGGATATGAACATATCTAAACATTCACCCATGACATGTTTCCACAAAATTATGTCTTGTTAAAAAAGCTCGATAGAGGTCAAAGTTTACAAAAAAAGTGGACCTATTTTTTAGAATTTTTATTTATTATTCTAATCTTTTTCCACAATTTTTTTCATTGCATCGCTTGCAGTATCTCATGCTGAAGGGCTTTGATTGTCTTCAAATAAAATATTAGTCCACTAAATAATTTTTTATGACGTAATTAATAATTTAACTAAGAATTTTTTTTCAAATTTCGACAATTATATTTTAAACATCTCCTCTGATTCCACCAGTGCGATCAAGCCCAAACGCACTACAAATCTTCCACTTGTCACCGTGACCAATTCTTGATTAATATGGTGTGGATTCAATTTTTCATAATATGGCCGCAAATGACGTCACTTCCGGTTTAACCTAGACATACCATTAACTCGTTAACCAACCTAAGCCAATTCTTTCATGTTTTTGGTATGTTATGTAGAATAGCATTACTGTCGAGAAACTTTGTAATTGTACATTTTTCTCTAAAATGTCATCTTCCGGTTGATCATTGACTCTTAATGGAAAATTCGCACCATTTTCGGTGAAACTCGCGAAAAAAATCTTCTTGTCACAGTTCTACTACATAGTTAGAGGCTTCATGATTTGCATGAAGTAAGCTTAGGTAGTTGACTATCGGGTTTTGAAAAAAATAAAACGAGCTTGACCTTCATCCAAGGTCACAAAAAGTGCGTGCGTGATTTGTAGAGTGTTATGAAAATAAATCCTGTGGAAATGTCAGCTCATTGAGACAGCCGTAGCTCGTTAAACCACAAAGAGCCAATTACTTTCATTTTTGGATATGTTACGTAGAATCGAAAATGAAACAATTCATTTTGTTACAACTTTTCTGTAAAACATCTAAACTTCCGGTAGGAAATAAGGGACAAAGTTCAAAAAATGCAAATTTTTCGACAAAAATCAATATAAAAAATCTTCTTATCAAATTTCTAGAAGGCCTAGAGACCATAATATTAAGCCATGAAGCATTACTGACATAAATTGCCTACCAAGTTTGTTAATGTGATTGACGCCTTGAACCATATATCAAAGCGCACTCGGGCTAAACAATCCTAAAATCTTCAAATGAATTATTGTAGGAGTTCTGAATAAGCACTAAGACCTAGGTAATTGGAGCTTTTGGTATGTTGAAACTTATAAAGCACTGCCAAGTGTTTTATGAATGACCTTGAACGGAGTAGCTTTAAGGTGAAAATGCCCTGTCAAATTGCCCGGTCAAAATTTCTAGTTATTTAGGCCTTTTCAACTAATTTGGTGGACAATTTCTAAGTTCTTATTATTATTATTCTCTTATTCCTGTTTTTGTGAATCCGCTCCTATCGGACAAACGGTAAGACATAGGATAAAAATTATTTCAAGTATTGCTTAAAGATCCATGTAAGTGAGGTGTTCCATGAACAAAATTAAGTAGGTCAAAAAGTCCAATATGGCCGCCATGACGGAAAACCTTAAAACACAAAAACTGCTCAATACTCAAAAAGTATGAGAGCTATTTCAAATCTGAAGGTATTTTTATTGTAGGGAATGAACTTATCTAACTTTTATCCATGAATGTTTCCACAAATTTTTTCTCGTTAAAAAGCTCGCTAGAGGTCAAAGTTAGTACAAAAAAGTGACTATTTTTAAATATTTTTTACTATTCAATTTTTTTCCATAATTTTTGCATAAATCGAAGCAGTATGCCAATTTTTGAAGATTTTGATATCTTCAAACTTAAAATTGGTCCACCAATAATTTTTTATGACGTAATTAATATTTAACTAAAGAAATTTTTTGCAAAATTTCGACAATTATATTTTAAACCATCTTCTCTGATTTCAACAGTCCGATCAAGCCCAAACTCACACAAGATCTTCCACTTATCACCGGACCAATTCTTGTTAATATGGTGTTGATTCAAATTCAACCCATATGGCCGCAATGATGTCACTTCCGGTTTAACCTAGACAGCCATAACTCGTTAACCACTTAGCCAATTACTTTCATTTTTTTATATGTTATGTAGAATAGCATACTGAGAAACTTTGTAATTGTACATTTTTCTCTAAAATGTCAACTTCCGGTTGATTATTGACTCATAGTACAAAATCGCCCCGTTTTCGGTGAAAATCACGAAAAAATCTTCTTTTCAAGTTCTACATAGTATAGAGGCTTCATGATTTGCATGAAGTAAGCTTAGGTAGTTGACTATCGGGTTTGTAAAAAAATAAACGAGCTTGACCTTCATCCAAGGTCACAGAGTGCGTGTGTGATATGTAGAGTTTATGAAAATATAATCTTGTGAAAAATTCAAGCTCATTGAGACAGTTCGTAGCTCGTTAACCACAAAGTTAATTACTTTCATTTTTGGATATGTTATGTTAGAATCAAAAAATGAAACAATTCATTTTGTTACAACTTTTCTGTAAAAAGTCAACTTCCGGTTGGAAATAAGGGAACAAAGTTCAAAAATGCAATTTTTCCTCAAAATCATTAAAAAATCTTCTTCTCAATTTCTAGAAGCCTAGAGACCTAATATTAAGCATGAAGCATGCTGACATAAATGCCTACCAAGTTTGTTAATGTGATTGACCTTGACCTATATCAAAGGGCACTCGGGCTAACAATCCTAAAATCTTCAAATAAATTATTGTAAAGTTCAGAAAGGCCTAAGACCAGGTATTGGACTTTTGGTACGTTGAAACTAAGCGCTACCAAGTGTTTTATAAATGACCTTCAACGAAATAGCAACGAAATATCAAATTTCTAGTTATTATAATTGCTTCTTCAGTTTTCTTGGTTAACGATGCTATAAATCGGAAATTTTCAAACGGTTAAGACATAGTAATTAAATGATAGTAATGCTGAAACCCGGAACGGGTGTTACCCAGAGCGGTAAAAATCAAATACATAATTAAGCAGGTTCAAATAATTTCAAGATGGCCGCCTTGACGTATAAAACACTTCACATACCACAAATAAACTGTCTAAAGACACACAAAAAAGTATGAAAGAGCTATTTCAAAATTCGTGTTACTATTTATTAATAGCGCAATTAACTTATCATCCACTTTTCATACCCCATTGACATATTTCTTTCCACGAAATTCTAATGTCTCGGTTAATAAACTCTCCGAGCTATTTAGGTTCCTAAGTTTACCTCAAAGTGACTATGTTAAGAATTTTTTTATATATTCATTTTTTTTCAAACTTTTTTGCAACGTATATCACGATGCAAGTATTTACATTCTGAAGGTTGTGTTGTCTTCAAACAAATTATTTTTGGTCCACTAATTAAATTTTTTTATATGACGTAATTAAATATTTACACATCTAAGGATTTTTATGACAAATTTCGATTAATTATATTTTAAAACACATCTCCCTCTGATTCCCACCAGTCACAGCTCCGATCAAGTCCAAACTCACACATGTTTGTCACAAGATCTTCCACTGATACAGGACTAATCTTGTTAATATGGTGTTGATTAAAATTCATATATCGTCCGCAATGACGTCACTTCGGTTCAACCTAGACAGCCAACAAATTCGTTAAACACAACTGTGCTAAATCTCTTTCACGAGTTTCTCTTTTATATGTTGTGTTGAATAGCATACTGAGAAACTTGTAATTGTAAATTTTTTCTCTAAACATGTCGCTTACGGCTTGTTTATGACTATAGTATGCAACATCGCCGTTTTCGGTGAAAATCACGAAAAATATCTTCTTATCAACGTTCTACTTAGTCTAGAGGCTTCACGTTTTGCATGATAGTAAGATGTGTAGTTGTCTATTTCGGGCTTTGAAAAAAATAAACGAGCTTGACCTTCATACCAAGGTCAACAAAAGTGCGATGTGATTGTTAGATTTATGAAAATATACTGTGAAAATTCTAGGCTTCAATTGAGACAGCCCGTGTTCGTTAATTACAAAGCCAATTATCTATCATTTTTGAATATGTTACATATTATAGCATACTGAGAAACTGTGTAAATAGTCCGGCATTTCTCTGATATGTCAACTGCCTGCTGTTTTATTGACTCATTGTGCAACATCGCCATTTTTTCGGTGAAAATCACGAAAAAAAATTTCTTCTGTCCGCTAGATTCCAACTATAGTACAGGAAAGAAGGGGGGCTTCATGTTTGGGCATGTACAGTTAAGCTTAGGTAGTTGCACTATCGGGTTTGAAAATAAATCAAACTAGCTAGACCTGACACTCCAGTTTGGGGTCACAGAGGTAAGAGTTATAGTTATATATATGAGCAATGATCCCTGTGGGAAAAGTTCAACTCATTGAGACAGCCATATGCTTCTATTTTAACCACACAGCCAATATACTTTCATTGATTGTTATTTTTAAAATAGAATTAACAAATGAAACAATACAATTGTTAATTGCTTCTTTTCTGGGAAACGTCAAACTCCGGGTTGGAAATTAAGGAATAAAATTCAAAAATTGCACATTTTTTCGACAAAAACATTTAAAAAGTTCGTTATTCCTCAATTTCTAGAAGACCCCTAGGAGACTACTTAATAATGATAATCATGGTGCATTCTGTACATACATGCGCTACCAAGTTTGTTAATGAGGTTGACCTGGACCTATACCAAGAGGGCCACTCGGTCAAACAATCCTAACAATCTTCAAATGACTTATAGGAGAAGTTTTGAAAGGCCTACATGAATAGACCTATTATTGGACTTTGATGGTACGATGAAACTAAGAAGCGTTTTAGGACCAAGTGAGGGTGTGTAAATGACCTTGAACCGAGTAGCTTTAAGGTGAAAAGGCCGCTTCAAATTGTACTGTTGACAATTTCTAGTTTTTATTATTCTTCTTCCTGTTTTTGTGAACGATCTCTCGGTCAAACGGTAACACACAGGTTAAAAATTGATTTCAGTATGTTTTACAAACATCTGAAGGTGTTTCCATGAACAAAATTAAGTAGGTCAAAATTCCAAAATGGCCGCCATGTCCGTAAACCTATAGAACCAGAAAAAACTGACTATAACTCAAAAAATATGAAAGCTATTGCAAATCTGAAAAGGTATTTAATTGTAGGGTTTGAAACATATCTAACTTTTACCCTTGACATGTTTCCTCCCAATAATTCTTGTTAAAAAGCTCGTAGAGTCATAGTTTACAAAAAAGTGAACTATTTTTGAAATTTTTATTATTCAATTTTTTCAAATTTTTTCCATTGCTTCGATGCAGTATCTCATTCTGAAGGCTGTGATGTCTTCAAATTAAAAAATTGTCCACTAAATAATTTTTTATGACGTAATTAATATTTAACTAAGATTTTTTTGCAAATTTCGACAATTATATTTTAAACATCTCCTCTGATTCCACCAGTCCGATCAAGCCCAAACGCACACAAGATATTCCACTTATCACCGTGACCAATTCTTGTTAATATGGTGTTGATTCAAATTCAAATATGGCCGCAATGACGTCACTTCCGGTTTAACCTAGACATCCATAACTCGTTAACCACTAAGCCAATTCCTTTCATGTTTTTACAGAAATATGTTATGTAGAATAGAATACTGAGAAACTTTGTAATTGTACATTTTTCTCTAAAATGTCAACTTCCGGTTGATCATTGACTCATAATGGAAATTCGCCATTTTCGGTGAAACTCGCGAAAAAAATCTTCTTGTCAAGTTCTACATAGTATAGAGGCTTCATGATTTGCATGAAGTAAGCTTAGGTAGTTGACTATCGGGTTTGAAAAAATAAACGAGCTTGACCTTCATCCAAGGTCACAAAGTGCGTGTGATTTAGAGTTATGAAAATAATCCTGTGAAAATTTCAGCTCATTGAGACAGCCGTAGCTCGTTAACCACAAAGCCAATTACTTTCTCATTTTTGGATATGTTATGTAGAATCAAAAATGAAAACAATTCATTTTGTTACAACTTTTCTGTAAAACATCAACTTCCGGTAGGAAATAAGGGACAAAGTTCAAAAATGCAATTTTTCGACAAAATCAATAAAAAATCTTCTTATCAATTTCTAGAAGGCCTAGAGACCTAATATTAAGCATGAAGCATACTGACATAAATGCCTACCAAGTTTGTTAATGTGATTGACCTTGACCTGACCACTATATCAAAGCGCACTCGGGCTAACAATCCTAAAATCTTCAAATGAATTATTGTAGAGTTCTGAAAGGCCTAAGACCTGGTATTGGACTTTTGGTATGTTGAAACTTATAAGCACTGCCAAGTGTTTTATGAATGACCTTGAACGGAGTAGCTTTAAGGTGAAAAGCCCGTCAAATTGTCCCGGTGACAATTTCTAGTTATTATTAGGGCTTTTCACTATTTGTGAAAAGACCTATTATTCTTATTATTATTATTATTCTTCTTCTGTTTTTGTGAACGCTGTAAAGTCAAACGGTAAGACACGAAGCCCAATAAAAATGATTTACAGTATGTTGTAAGTGCAAACATTTAAAGGTGATAATAAAGCATGAACATTTGAAGTAGGTCAAAAAATCCAAAATGGCCGCCATGACGTAAAACCTGAAAAACACTATAACTGCGTCTAACTCAAAAAATATGAAAGTCTATTGTAAATCTGAAGGATATTTTTATTGAAGGGAATATGAACATATCTAACTTTTTACTCATGACATGTTTTCCACAAAAAATGTTCTCGTTAAAAAGCTCGCTATGAGGTCAAAGTTTACAAAAAGTGACTATTTTTAGAATTTTTTTATTATTCAATTTTCGACATTTTTTTTATACATTAACAAAATCGATGCAGTAATGTCATTTTGAAGATTTTAAAATGTCTTCAAACTTAAAATTGTTTCAGCTAATTAATTTTTTAATGACGTAATTAATATTTAACTAAGCCTTTTTTTGCAAATTTCGACAATTATATTTTAAACAACTTCTTGATTCAACCAGTCCGATCAAGCCCAAACTCAACACAAAGATTTTCCACTTATTATCACCGTGACACATTTCTTGTAAATCATTATGGGGTTGATTCAAATTCAGATATGGCCGCGATGACGTCACTTCCGGTTTAACGAAGACAGCCATAACTCGTTAACCACTGAGCCAAATTCTTTCATTTTTTTATAATGTGATGTAGAATTGCATACTGAGAAACTTTGTAATTGTACATTTTTTTTCTCTAAAAAGTGTCAACTTCCGGTTGATCATTGACTCATAATGCAAATTCGCCGATTTTTCAAAGCTAAAAGCATTGAAAATCACAAAAAACAACTTCTTGTCAAGTTCTACATGGTATAGAGGCTTGATATTGTGCATGAATTATGCTTAGGTAGGTGACTATCGGGTTTGAAAAAATAAACGAGCTGACCTTCATGTCCAAGGTCACAGAGTGCGTGTGATTGTAGAGTTATGAAAAATAATCCTGTGAAAATTCAGCTCATTGTGACAGCCGTAGCTCGTTAACCACACAAAAGCCAATTACTTTCATTTTTTGGATATGTTATGTAGAATAAAAAATGAAACAATTATTATTTAAATTATCACTTTTTCTGTAAAAACGACAACTCCTTCCGGTGTTGGAAAATAAGGGACAAAATTCAAAAATGCAATTTTTCGACAAAATCATTAAAAAAAATCTTCTTCTCAATTTCTAGATGGCCTTAGAGACCTAATATTAGGCATGAAGCAGGCTGACATAAATGCCTACAACGTTTGTTAATGTGATTGGACCTTGACCTATATCAAAGGGCACTCGGGCTAACAATCCTTAAATCTTCAAATGACAGGGGACTTGTAATTGTAAAGTTCTGAAATGCCTGGTATTGGACGTTTTGGTAGAGCTGTGAAAACTAAGACGCTACAAGTGTTTTATAAAAAAACCTTGAACGATGGTATGCTTTTTAGTGAAAAGCCCGTCAAATTGTTACGGTGACAATTTTAGTGTATTAATTATTATTATTCTTCTACACTTTTTTTTTTGTGTCCAAAAGATCTTCAAAATGGTAAGAGGTATGCCAATGGCCTTATTGTTATATTTGTATGGCATAAGTTGAAGGGCGTGACCGCAACATTTTTAAGTAGGTCAAAAAATTCAGAGGAATGGCCCGCCGATGACGTCATACCTAATTCTAGGCCTTTATAAACAGCCAAACTCAAAAAACCGTTTAAAAGATACAGCAAATATTTTTGATGTTTTATGTAGATCGTATAAAAGACTAATTAAACAGAGCAATTATTCAAATCAAAAAAAAGCTTCAATTATGGGCAAGTTCACGGTCAACATTCATGAACAAAAAAGTTCCTTTATAACATGTCAAAGAATTCTACTGAATTAGTGTTTTTATCTTTTTTTGATTTGCGTAATGCTGTTTTCTTTTTAGAAAATTCGCTTCAAAAATGCAGAATTTTCATTCTGATGAATGTTGACTAATATAGTCTTTTATTTTCGATAGACCCCTTTGGTCTAAAGTTTATATGAATTGAACAATCCAAAATTTGATCTTTATCTAAAATTTCCCCGCCAAAATGTTTAACTACTATTAACAGACTTTCATCCAATAAGTTATTTTTTGCAGATTAATCTTAAGCGTAAAAATTTTTTCTCTCTACATGTTATAACAAAAAATGGCAACTTCCGGTATTTCGGTAAGGGTCCAAATGTTTAAAGGTACTGTTTTTAACAATAAACTTGAAAAACTTTTCTCCTGAAGTTATGTTATGGGTCTAGGGATCTTCATATTTCATATATTAAGATGTCCAGGGGATGGGCTATAAAGTCAGATACTAGGAATGACATTGACCCATTATTCCAAGTTCACAGGGAGTCAAATATCACATATCATAATTAAATTGTTTAAATGGTCATTAAACTAAACTTATCGTTGGGTTTTACAGCTTTCATGCAAGGTATGTTATGTGAAGATAATCTAACAGGGCAATGTTTTTCTAATAATAACTTGTTATAACAATAGAGATTCCTAGGAGGGATCTTGGCGCCCCTTAAAACCATTGAAGTGAAACTATGGGGTACAATGTTTACCCAATTTCATTTTTTTTGTGATTTTTTCCCCATAAGTCGATGGCAGAATGTTTCATTCTGGTCAATTATGCTGTCTTGACACTTTTTTTCTGTAGCGTTTACCAGTTAGCGTTGTACGCCATTTTGAAAATTTTGCTCTTTTTAAAAAGTTGGCGGGAAAATCTGTTAGCTTATTTTTAAACTGACTTTGATTTCACAATAACCAACAGACATTGGTATTAGGCCTTGTAGCATGCTGGTGTAAATTAAGGGCTACCAAGTTTGTAAAAAATGAATGATACATTGTAACAAAATGGCCGCTATGACGTCATAGACCGAAATCTAAAAATGGCCATAAGTCACTTACCGCTAATGTAGTTATTGTAAAAGAAAACCTATTGTGATGAAGCAGGATTATTATGTAGATAATCTGTAAACGGCAAGAAAACTTTTTATTCTCTATATGTTATGATGAATTGTTGTGACCAACATTGGAAGCCGTTCACTGGAGACAAATATCTGAAACATACTGTATTTAAATGATTTTTCCACAATAACCATCTGAGACCCAATGTCAATAATATTTGGTCAGGAGCATACAGCGATTAAGAGGAGATAATTCGTGTTTTAGTTGTATACAGTATTTAAAGAGTTACCTCCCTCGTTCGTCTCATTTTTAACTGGTGAGTTGTCTGAGCTGAACAAATAACGCAGTTTGATTGGATGTATGTCTTCTAACGTTTAAGTTCTTGCTTCTAAAAATATATCAATTCTTTAGGTTAAGGGTTGAAAGTTAGGTTGTTACTTGTTTGTAGATCATCTTACTTAATACAATCCGCATTACGTTCATCTTTTTCATATTTTTCGTTGTTAAAAAACTCGTACGAGATCCCTCCCTTGTGTCCATTCCTTGATGAGAATTGGCTTAAAAAAAAAAAAAAAAAAATAAAAAACTAAAAGAAATTGTATTACAAATCATATTTCTTCCAATTTCATGTCATTTATTTCATTCAGTCATTTCTTGATGATATAAAAAGTAGTTTTTCCATGCCATATTACAAAAATGTATCGGTATGGTGGTATCTCTATACATAATTTAGTTATCTACTATTATACCCTTTTGTGATACTTTGTTACTGCTATACAACTTCTTTTTCAGCTTCTGGAATATTTTGATAGGGTATGGGTTACGATTTCGGGACATAAACAGTTTATTTATTGTCATTTTATGTCAGTTTCGTATTCCCTTTCTTGTTCCTTAACTTAATATTTTTGTTGAAATTAATGGCAGTGTGTTATCGAGATTGGGCACAATGTCTTATTGTCGTATATATAGTTTACCATATTACCTACCGCCATAGTAATAAATACTAGTACTGTCGGATAATGCTGATACCAAAATGTACATTATCAATTATTCAACGCATGATTGACATAATTGTGATACATTTTATACTTTAGTAGAATAGCTACTACCGTTTAATTGTAAATTACTTTAATATACATTACTATTATGTACCCACAATGTATGCTTCAAATGACATTTCCATTTAGTACCTGAAGAGTACTTCCTGATTTCGCCGTCTTTTTTCTAACAGAAGTTTTTAACAATATTTACGGTAAAACAACATTGGTATATTTGAAAATGTGGATAATGCTGAAAAGGCTGCACTTAAGTATGAAACCTAAAGTATTCAAACTTCCAACCTAATGTTTGGCGATTTGGGAAAACCACATGTAAATTTCATACCGTGTACTGATAATTTCATAAAGTTTTATTTCATCACGTGCTTGGTTGTTGTCCATTATTGACTAATCCTACGATGTTTACGAAAGTGTCCATCGCAATAACTTATGAGTTCAATTTTGTGCGATACAGTTTGAGTTATCGATTTAAACGGCCATCTAACTTCAATACCAGTAATAAGTAGATGATACGAGCAACGTTCTTAATGAATGAACATCACTCTGATGTTGAACTTTGTATTTGTCAATAATTGACAAAGTTCTGATAATCCAATCACGGTTCGAGTACTCCCTAGTTATTCCATGTTAAACTGTCGAATAACTCTTTCAGTGAGGACACCATACTCAAACGAATATGCCTCCAAGGCATGGTAATTATGTAATTCAAAACGTTCACAGTAGGACTGATGGATTGGCCTCTTTGTTTAGGGGATGAATGGCAGCCTCTCTTTACCCAAGTAACATGTTCTGAGTTGACGTTCCTGACACGCCATATACAGCTTTTTAGTCCATCATCATTTTTTCTGGTTACCATTTTAATACTGTACGCCGCAACAGTGCCTTTCTTTATCTTACATATCCCGACTTATCCATCTTACACGAATAAGTATACGATATGCGAAAGTATCTTTCATGTATTGGATTGGCTATTTGAAACGATGTCAAAACATTTCCTTAATCATATGGAGAAAGGTAGAGTAATCATCATTTTGCAGGGAAAGCATATAAAAAGTGAACATCATTCCTGTGTTCGCCAAAATACTAACGCTGTTGTAATCAATGTATTGCAGGTTGTAGGGTAACCATGTGCAGTTTTTTGTTAGTCAACCATCCTGTCTTTTAAACACTTTTCTGGTGATCCATTTTAATACTGTAGTGTGGAAATGCGATGGTATCTTCATTGTCTATTTACAGTTTCGAAAAATTAATCATCAGTGTTCAATGTGTACAACATACGTCCTTTGATTGAAATCATTCTGGTGCTGAAGAAAGGATTAGTCAATAATGAGCAATATTCTAGTCATCTATGTCTTCACAATATAGCAAAACGTTTTGTTTCCAAAATTCCAATGTTTACATAATTCAAGTGGCATATAAAATAGGACCAAGTAATATATACAGTGAAATATTACAGTGAAAACAGTCATAGATGAACTAATCACATTTCTTACTCTCTATCAGTACAGATCTTTTTCATTCTCTTCCAACTCTCACTTCAATGTATTACCAATTTATATCTTAGCTACTGTTGTATCGGAAAAACGTCATTTGACACTTTTGTTGTGCCAAATCTTTGCCGCTACAACAGTCGCTTAACAATACCGAGAATTATACAACGAGTGCTAAAGGCGATTGAGGGATCTGCAAATGTGCAAGAAATTTTAAAATCCATCATTTTTATCATTTTAAGTTACTTATATATATTAAAAAATATTTTTGACATTTTACTTTCCAAATAATTTGAATAACCATCAAAACTTAACATGAAATGGATAGATGGATATGAAGCAATTATGATGCATCAGCTTTGGTACACAAAGATGTTTTTTAAGTATTCGACGTAAAGCCGTTAGTTTGTTACATCTAGAACTACATGCTGTCAAAATTATTTTGGACAGACTGCAAAAGAAATATATTCATTAATTAAACCTTCATTGTCACCGCATCAAACCCAACATCAAATGAATGGGCATGCAAAACTTGTCTGCGACATGTGCAGTTAAAAACATTTAAGGTAGGGTAAGAGTATGTACAGCATTTACTCACGGTTACTTGTAACTGGGGAGATAAAACGGTATAACTGTAAATCCACATCCCCCACACATCACAAATTCGTGTGTGGAGGCCCCCCGTGTGTGGAGGCCCGGACAATAGGGACTATACCCCCCCCCCCCCCCCCCTGATAAATTTGATGCGGTTATTTTTGAAAAGATATTGAAATAGCTTCATGGTAACTATAATAACATGATAATACGTGTACGTCAATCGCATCAATATTTTTGACATAAACATGGTCAATCACCGTTCCCCCTTCTGTTGTTGCTTCATTAACACATTGTCTGTATCCATGTGATTCCATCATTAGCGATATTGATGAAGAATTTTGCAAAATATTCTGATTAAAATCTCCCAAAATATTGACCTCCTGTTGGTTTTACCTACCAATTGCACCAAATGTGTTATCGTATTTTTGAAGATTTTTCAATATTGTACGATTGTGGTCTATAAATAGTAACAATAATAACATTTTCTATTTGAAAAATGCAATATACTCCAGGTCATCAACTTCAAAGTATATTCGCTCAAATTCTGCGTTTTGTTTACTACAATACTCCCAACTACCCCACGCCACCATGTCGTTGGTTTGTAATTCGTTTGAATCTTTATATGACATTTTTCTGGTTTGAACTGTGTAATTCAAAGTTGCTAACATGAACACAGTCGTATCGCGTCCTGTAACCAAGTTTCTGTAAAGCACGTGTAATCTGCATCAAGTATTTGTTTGTTTGATCGTATATCTTGTAAATGAGGAATCACATGCCTTCCGTATTATGATTGGGATATTATTTATTTGTCATATTTTCCACCGTTTCTCTTGATATCGAGACAAAATCGTGCATTTGTTCAAGTGACCTCTTTTACTTTGAGGTTACAAAAAATTGCTTTTTTGGTCAAAATCTGTTATTGTCAGTCCATGCATTGTTGTTACAATACACGACTTAGAGCAACATAAGCCTTGACTGATTGCTGGTGCAAATATTTTCTTTTCAAACAAACAACAGCACTATCGGTCGTTAAACCCTGAACCTTATGTACAGTCACATGCCCAAGCAAGTTTTAAAGGAAAACTGTCGTCTTGTATTTCTACTAGAATCTGTTTCTGTTTAATTTCTATTATTTCTTCATGACGTTCTATCAACATCATAACAAACGTTTCATCGCCCACTTTTTTTCCTTCCTTGTTTCAGACCAACCTTCTTATTTATCCCAAAACAGACTTCAACACATTTTATTGTTTCACTACTGTTTTCTTTAACCAACTGTTTAACCTGTTCCAAACTCACCATTAACAAGTCCATCGGACACATCAACGTTTTTGGTAAGCATAACACGAGCGTGTCAACTGAAAGCCATAGTGATCTTTGGCAAAGTACATTGTCTTGCTTGCGTGTCGGAAGCTTCTTTTCTTGTCATTCTTCCACTACGTTCATCTTTTGTCCAATCGTCTGCTTCAATACTGACCAGGATCGTTGCAAATTGTGTGTAATGTATTCAAATTGTGTTCATCAACCTGGTCATGTACAAGCATAAATATGGATTCCGTTACTTACTTCACCCGTTTTTCTTCTTATTGCTCAACAATTCTCTGTCTTTATTGGACAATTGTCATTTTTTGGCTTTTTACTCTACATCGTTCAACACCATAGCAAATTCCTTGTCGTCTTTCTGTCGCATGATTTCATCTAATTCTACGATACGAAAATTGTCATTCCACAAGTCATAGAAAATATCTTTTGTATACAATGACTTGCCTTTAACAGGAGGAAGCTGATAAAAATCTCCAACAGCTAAAACACTAACATTGCCAAACGGAGAATGATCGCCGGTCTGTTTGATTTGCCTTAAACGCCCATGAACATATGAAAGCAATTTCTTTGTCGACCATCGATATCTCGTCAATAATAACCAATTGTAGCTGAGCTCAATTTACTTCGCAAAGTGTTCAACTTTTCATCACTTAGTGGTTGGTATGCTGTGGTGGCTTCTACCGGTATTGCTAATGCGTTGTGAATGGTTGAACCACCGATATTAAATGCCGCTACACAGTTTTGGAGCAACTAATAAAACAGATACATCATCTGGGTTTTGCAATGTAGGCGCAAAAAAGTCGTGTAGACTCGTTAATATACTGCTTTGATCAGATGACTTTTTCCAGTACCGGCTCCTCCAGTGAGGAAAATATGTATCGGATCAGGATTTTTACCATGGATTGTGGCAAGACACCATTTCCTAATCTTTTTGAAAATACACTGTTTTGTTTTGGATTCATTGATCTCAATATTGCCAATGCCCTTCTTCTTTTGTTACCACTGTTTGGACATATTTCTACATTTTGGCTATTCTTGTTGCAAACCCAATCGGGTATTTCCTTGAATATTGTCTTCGTTTTCTTTGTGATTATTTTTTCTTGATCACATTTAATGCGTTCTGATTCAGTCTCGGGACAAATCTGTGCCCATGCATCCTGGGGGTGGGGGGGGGTCGAGGTCCAGCATTTTCCAACACATTCTCGTGCATCTTCGAGCACATCTATATCTTTCTCATAGAAACTACGGTTAGTATCTATAATCGATTTCACCTCTTGCAGTGCTTCATTAAATCCAACTTTAAACATAGCCCCTGTTGTAAAACTCCTCGTGTGTTTCAAATCCGTTTGGCTTTAATTGTTACATCTGCTCTAATACGGTAGGTAAAGTTGGAGTATGCTCTGGAAATATTTCTCTGGTGCTCGTGTCATTGAAAACCGGGGATATCGAATAACAGCGATATCTGTTCTTGTTCTTTTCATTACGGACCCTAAATTATTATTTTAGAGTGTAAAACAGTGATGCGAGTGTTTAGAACCAACTTCGGTTTGATGATAAAAACTCTGTACTCGGAGCAAAATGTAGCTATAACATATCATCAAATTCTGCTAATGTTTGGTCTTGCTTTGTACTTATCTACAACAACTGGGACATCCATATGTTGCTGACCTCATCATTTTGCTCTGATTTGGATTTGATAACGGAGTGCGGAAGGCTCATTCATACAACAGGTTTGTCACCAACAGTATAAAACTGTACCTTTCTTGAGCTTTCTGTTTAGTACTTAAATTTGCAACTCTGAATGTTGCTTCCTTGCGCACTGACTTCTCGATGATGAAGATATACACTTCCAATTTTTTCATTGCTTGTTCTGCATCAACATTTCCCTTCTTCTGGCTTCTGTTTGAGCTTACTGGATCCAAGTTTTTTGACTGATTTATCCCTTCGGCCTTGGGAAATGATATGACACTATGGTAAACAACGCATGGCGTAATGCAGATCGGTTTATAGTAGCTGAACTATTCCCATGAATTGCCATTCCCAGCATTGCAGTAAGTGTGGGTTTGTATTGATTTGTCCAAAATTCATGTGATGTACATCTCTCTTTAGAACTTACATTTGTTTTTTCTTCGTGAATGAAATTACATGCCTTGTTCAATCAGATGATTGTGTTATTCCGAGTTGCATGAAAAAGGTTTCATCAAAGGATGTTTTCAGTATCATAGTCATTCAAGATGTTATACGCTTACCACAATATCACTTCAATGTAGCTTTTTGGCAATCTCCAACAGACCATGCCGTCAATTTTCATGATTATGTGAACAATATTTCTTCAAAAACCTCTCTGCACTCATAGTTGGGGTTCGGACTTTGTTTAATTGTCTTTTGATATCAGTTTTGTGTGGCGTGACACAAATGTATGTGTTTGAACGGACGGTCTAGGTGAAATTAAATCTACATGCTTTCCCATTCTTTCTTACTAAGACTTTTAGAATGCCGTTTGCTATGCTGCTGTACACTTGTTACAATTTCATGCAGTTCTGAACTCGCTGTTCCGAAGGTATTGCACATGATAGGTATTTGTCAAACAAAATTCAACTATATCTAACATCATCATCTTTGTCCAAGTGTGGGGCATTTTCTACCCTAAAAAAAACATTGTGTATGTGGTCGATCCTCTTTGTTGAAATTCAACTCACTATAGAAATATGTCAAAGATTTTGCTCTATTGGCCGCTGCTTTGGACTTTATATACGTCTCTTAAGAAATAAATATGAAAACGTATAGCCTCAAAACATTCTAGCAACTGGTTTCACGAGTTTGCTTTTTCTAATATGGTTCATTCTTCATTTTCCCAGTTCCATTCCATATACTTTTCTAATATCATTCTGCTGTTTCAAAAATGCATTCGATTACATCTGTCCATCTCATTTCAGCTGCAGAAAACGAACCAAAACCATGTTGGAATCCTAATATGACGTAGCATAGCAAAGAGATCTTTTCTGTGTTGCTTGCCTATATGGTGGGGTGCCTCTAACGGGTTCTAAGAAATTTATATATCCTTCGTCAATTTTTCAGAATTGAACTTTACATTTTCACTGATTTTTTTAACATATGTGTTGTTACTTGTAGCTATCATACTTTTCCTGATTACCAGTGCCTTTCTTAAGAGCAATAGATACACACGATATCACCTGCTGCTAGTTCGGCTTAGTACTGTGCGTAAATACTATAAATGTTAGTAATCTTCAGAAAATCTGTTATCTACATTTCATTCAATCGATTATGCAAAATACTCTGCACAGGTGTGATAGCAGTATCACGATCAATCTATGCAATACTTTTCTCTCCGTCTGGATATCGTACCAGGAAAGCTTTTGCCTACAACGTCCCTTTTCCTTAACATACTGGATTATTTTAGGATTATTTTTC
>NW_027188381.1:0-23857 GCF_041381155.1 Argopecten irradians | reverse complement strand
GTTTGGAAATTAGAACAATACCATAGAGCTTTTATCGAATAAAGATTAATGTTCATCGGAATCGCGAAGAGCGTTTAAACCACTTAGTAGTATAATGAGCTTACTGCAAAACATCATATACATGGCGAGGTTTACCCACAATTCCCACATGAATCCAATATGGCCCCTGGATGCTTAAGTCTTCGATGTGCAAATCTAAATGTCGAACTTTGGTCTTTGGCTAAACTTTGGCTGAATTATGCATCAAATGAATCTAGTATTAGCTTGTAGTGATGTCTCTTGATTGTGTTGTCTGATTGTATTGGCGGATGTCCCTTAGTGGATAACTACACTACTTAATTATTACTTCTTCCAGAATGACGTATATTTATTATACTGGTATCAGTTTACATACTATTGAAAGATTTTCTTTTGAAACAGGGTACAATAAACAGCCGCAATGCCCCACTTGTAGTAAAAAATATATCGATAATTTGAAGCACATTCAGGAACTGTCTTTCCATGATATTTTAATAACTATTTACAGATGATTGATGAGCAGTTATTGAACCTTACACTATCTCCTGTCCATAATATTTCACACACACTGGAGCTT
Organism: Argopecten irradians; assembly: GCF_041381155.1. Classification (NCBI taxonomy): domain Eukaryota; kingdom Metazoa; phylum Mollusca; class Bivalvia; order Pectinida; family Pectinidae; genus Argopecten; species Argopecten irradians. The sequence goes on along the minus strand of NW_027188381.1, from coordinate 23,262 downwards.
AACCTCATTATAGTGATGGTTAAATTTGATAGGATGGTCTTTCTAGTGATGAAGATAGTGTTTTTCTTATATTTTCACTTTTATGTTACCTTAGAAGTGCGTCTGCCTCCTTCCGGCACGAGGGTTTGTGGCATATATATTATATGGTTGAAATCACTAGTTATCAGGCAGAGACAAGCATGTGTCACTCCATGGAAATTGAAAGTCTTTTCATCGTGAGATAAAGCTTATTACATCATCTGACCATAGGTCATGATGACCTATTGCGATAGTCTTTTGTCCGTCGTCGTGCGTCGTCCGTCATCCGTTAACATTTCCTTGTGAACGCGATAATTTTAAGTAATATTAATTTTAACTTTAGTAAAATGAACACAGCTTAATAAAATTGGAAGTAGACTAACATTGGAAAGATCTCGGACAAGTTCTAAAATCAGCTTCATTCGATTGTAACCTACAGAGTTATTGCCCTTTGCAATAATAATATTAACTTTGTGAACACGATTACTTGATAAATATGAACCAAACTAACTGAAACTTGGTATGTAGACTAACATTGGAAATAGCTCGAATAAGTTCTAAAATGAACTTGATTCAACAATAATTTACGGAGTTATTGCCCTTTGCCCTTATAATTATGATTAGACCTTGTGAATACATTAACGTTTGTGATATATACACACAGCTTAATTTAAAATCTGTATTTAGACTAACATTGGAAAGATATCGGACGAGTTCGAAAATCAGCTTGATTCGACTTCAATTACGTAACTTAATTACGGAGTTATTGCCCTTTGCGATAATACATGGTTACCCTTGTGATCACGGTAATGTGAGTAAATATGCACCAATCCTAATGGAACTTTGTATGTAGATTTAATAGACTTATGTTTCTTTTCATGAGCAAAAGACATCAGTTGGCTAGTAAATGACATAACTAATTTTTATCAAATATCAGGTGACCGTTAAGGTCCATGGGCCTTTTGTTAAGCAAAGTTTTAATTTATACGTCGTTTTATTCAGGTTGAAAAAATATTTGTGATATCTATCGAGACATTTAATCTATTGTTATGCTTAGTGCCATGTCAAAAACTAAAACAAATGTTGATATGACATGTTTGTCAGAAGTTAATGAGGTCATGAACTGTTGTACTTTTACCTCCGACAGCAATCATCAATCGAACCTTGACATTCGTCGATTCATAAATGTGCAGCCCGACATAAAAGAACATGGGAAGTGCCGTGTATGACATTGACATTAATCAATTTACATAAAGGTATTTTATCCTAATTATGGCGTATGAAACTCATCAAATGCCATCAAATTGTCAGAGAGAGGTAGTTACTGAAAGAAGTAGAGCATGAAGTGGCATCATTATCAAGGATCCGATTATATACATGTACACGGAAATGCCTAATAATAGGGGCACGTGCTCATGTTCTGACGCCACAGTGTGATTTATCCGATGACTAAGTGACTCACTAGCTGATTAGACATTAAAAACAGATATCAGTTTTGCCTCACTGCTTTGCTCTATATAGATAATTGATCTAGACCTGTTTTCCATTCAAATCCATAACAGATAATGTGAATGTTATGTTTTAATTTCATCAATGCATTGCGTATAAGACGAAATAGAAAATAATCTAGCATCGAAATGCTTTTTTTCGAACTCTAAATGTACTTAGATTGATTCTATAAAATAAATCAATATATAAATGGGATAACTGATGGGCTACTTAGATGTTGAATTTTATTCCTCGGTATGTTCCAGATCGGTGTTGCCGTGACATCATTTACAATGACCCGGGAGTTTGACTTCGGCGCAGGCGCACGATCATCCTATCACGCATGAGTTTTGGAAAAGTAACTAAGACAATTGTAGTCGAAACGTTTTACTGCATTTTTGGAATAGGATAAAAACTGTTTGTAATATGACTGAAGGCAATCCCTTAAAGGGGGCAGTCTCGGATTATTCAGTAACCATTACGTACGTACGCAGTGTGAAAAAGTGCATTGTATGGAAATAACGTAGCCGAATTTTTTGTTTATCTTTTATTCACGTGTCTTTCGTCCCAAATCCTCATTGAGAAGAAAGAAATGGCATTTCCATAACAGATACAGGAAGTTCGCAAGAAGATTTTATTATTTGAACACCACCCAAGAATATCCTTTTTTACAAAAAGGTTGAAGAAAAAAAAAAGCCAAACAATACTGCTGACGATTGAAATGGATTTAAAACAACATGCGATCGATGACAACGATCATTGTATTATCCCTCTTGCGCGCCGGAAACCAATTTATGTTTTTTGCACCAGGTAGATTGTAGGCTTTGTTAATTTACATCAAAATAATAGTCTCTATTATTTCCATATCATGGTTATTATATCATTGACAGATAATAAAAAAATAGCATTAGGTTAAATTTCATCTTGACTTGGGGATATAAAGCTTTTTAGTCTCGTTTATTTTTACATTTCTTGCGAAATCATGCCTAGATCTAGTAAAAGAACCCAATCTGAAGTTACTCAATCACGTAGCTCACAATATCTAAGGATCAGAACTTGATAACTTGTGAAGAGGATGTGAACCCCTCTCCAATAGTAAGTGTTTATAAGAACTGAAGGGGGTTCAACGACCACCAACTTAGTTTTGCAAATGTCGGTTAAACAAGCTGGTAGAACTCGTGTGCAGAATTGTAGGAGAAATGATATAGGTCAGGGGGCAAATCTTCCTTTAAATTTCACATCGCAATCAACATTTATTTGCAATTCCTTCACAACACGTACCCAGAAATTTAATAATATAGTCACAAAATATTCCTCTACTTATTTAGAGTGTTTGTTCATACGAAGGTCACCATTGGTGCTATAGGCTTGTTTACATGTTGGCAGGTCAGCCGCGTCATACACACTCAAAATGATTGCGAATGTGCATATATCAGATATCCCAACATGTTTAAAATGATGATGGTTTGCATTTATCTGATGTTGGAAATGACAAGTATTTGGCACAATAAAGTCGGCTCTCAGGTCGTTCATTCAATATAGCGAATAGCGTTTCACTCACTGAAAGATAAATTAAAAGAATTGGATATTACTCTGATCATACAAAATGATCAAAACACCCCCTCCCCTTTATAGCATCGCTTGGTTTGTCATCGTATCAGAGCTTGGCGAGGTTACACGCTGAAGGTGGTTTCCTTTATTGCTGTCCTTTTCTGACATGATAGGCACAAACCTGACCGATAATAGACTGATTAAGCATCCAAAAATATATAGTTAGTTTTTTTATTATAAGCCACTGAGGTTAATTGCATGGTTCAGGTACACGACCCAAGAAATAATGGCGTCGGCAAATTATACTGTCAAGCACAAAACATCACCCCGTTAAAGGTCGGTCACACATTCACGGATCATCTCGACAGTGCCACTAACGATTAAAGTTCACTAATAGTCCCGGAAAAGCCATTTTGCATTGTCTGATTTGGGTCCAAATGGCTTCGCAATGATGCGTCGAAGGGTCTTCAAGAATACACTGAGGGCAGTCAAAGTAAAGAACCGTTTGAATGGTTTTCCCTTGAATATAATATTAATTATGTTTCAACAAGGGAACGAACATCAAATCGTCCAGTTAATGATGCACGAAGAGTTTCTAGAACTGGAAGGTAATCTCAAAGTAGCATGCTTGTAAGGTTGTCCTCACCACTTATTGAATACCTGTTGGTTATCTTAGAGTTATTGTTTAATAAAATTGAGTTATTTCATTCACATTTACATAGTTTTATTTATATTCGTAATTGTGATTCAGGATCCATGTATCTTTCTAGGTTCTGTGGAAGAATACGAGTCTGCCGTGTTAAAGACACTGACGGCCAAGATATCAAAAACACACGAGTATGACGTGTGGTGCCGTAACTTGGTTTTTGGTTCATGACTGAAAGAAACATATTATTCAAACACAATTACATACACAATCAAAGCAGTATCGATTACTACTGCTTGACCCTAGAAAAGCTATTGTCATTAGTGAAGCCGGTCTGTTAGAAGGCTTCAGGAGCCAGTATCTCTATCTAATGCATCCTCAGCAATGTTTAGGTATCTTAGCCATCCATTGTATATAGGTAATAAGTACAGATGGAAACTTCAACCGGATCGGACCACTGTCGACACAGGATCTGGGGCTTCATTATCATAGGATACAATACATAATAAGGGAACAACCAACTAAAAACCATCTAGTCCCTGTGTATAGAAGATTGAGCTCAGGATAGAATTTTGAACCGGCCACTGGTTGGCTGGTTAATCATGAACTTCAAAAGTAAAAATATATTCTAACTGACAATTATTTTAAGGTAATAATGATATGAACTTGGAAATCCAGGTTGAAATTTAGGTTCATTTTTATAATGAATATTAGCATTGCAATATAATTTTAGCATTATACAGTACAAGATACACCGTATTTCAAAATGGCTAGCATGTACCTTGGTTGGAGTTTGAGCTGACGGACCCAATTTTTTCTTACTAGTGTTATAGGAGAACATTGACTTTCATTATAGAACACAATAGCTAACTAATATTCAGATGTTCTAATAATACGTTATACAAAGTTTACAATGTGGTCTATGTAGAAGCATTTAGTGGCAATAGGGCGTTCTCTTTAACAGTTCTTGAGGCGAAATGTGGGCCTATTCTAACGAAATTGTACATATATATACATGAATACAACTGAAATTTCATTGAAGAATCTCCAGAAAGCCCTTGCTAGTGCACCAGGCATTTTTTTTACCATTAGACTAATTACATTCTATTTGGCACATAGTGATACGGTAATGCAACATTTATTTCTATTGTTAAAATTTTCACTTATTTTTGATGAGTTCTTCCGTGATGCAATTTTGTAAAAGCTTTGGGAATAATTTAGAAGGATTTCTCTTGAGTCATGTTACTACGTTGAAACAGACACACATATATGATGGCCTCCTGTGTGGTTTTTCAAAAAGAGTATTGATAATAATTCAAATCATTTAGATTAAATTTGTTAAGTTTATTTTGATAAAATGAAAGCAAGTATTTCAGTAATCAAGTGCAGTATGTTCCATTAATATGAAACCATATATGCCGTCAGGCTAATATTTTACATAATAAATTACGTTAATAATTCCATCTCTTGTTACACGTAAAATAACGTCAGGGAGTAAAATAATCTTGTTGGTTTCCGAAGACTTTTCTGTTTCCCGAGGCGGAACTGAAGGATGTTTACCAAGCCTCGTTCTGACAAGTGAATGAAGGGATCCGTGCCACATGAACCTGATAATTGGTAACAGTTTATTTGTATTTTTAGCGGCACAAATTATTAATCATATCACATCAAACGTTGATCTATGGACACAAGGTTAAACTGTATCTAATTATCAGGTCCCTGTGTTATAAGGCGGTGTGTGCCTGGTCCGCTGGTATTTCTTGCATGTAATCAAGTGTAAGTTGGAGGGATTTAATGCCGAGTAATATAGGTATTAAGTATAGTATAGGTATTAGGCAAAGAATAGGTATTAGATATTAGGTATATTAAGACGATGAAGTCAGAATCTACACGCAACTAATCTTTGCCACGAGAAAACATAACAAGGGCGTAGAAATATTATATTAAAAAACGAAGTAATTCTATCTAGTATGTAGCGGATCGTCGTGAAATAAGCTGGATCAGAACTTCATTAGAACACGCTTAATAAGGATGTAATCTCACGTGCAGTTTCTGGACCTTCTATCCAATACTCCGATATTGAAGATCACTTAAAGCTCATTACTGTCTCCTTCTCAACTGGCAACCAATCAAGTTGATCAATCGAGGACCTAATCATTCTAGCGTGACAGCGTTACGTATAACTAGTGTGCGTGACGGTTATCTAGACTTTGGTTTCATTTGGGCACGGGTGCCCATCCCACCTACTACATATTCCATATGTACATGTACGTTCAGGATCATATTTTAAGAACATCAATTCGAAAGCTTTCATACCGTATCGATGGCAAATCTTCATAATTCGGTCATTTTCCAAGATTGTTTCCTAAGTACTCCTTTTTGTTATTATATAAAATCGACTATCACGGAAGGAAGGTGTCCTTAGAGGAACTGCAAGGTTTAGTATCATAGGGACCTGAGAATTAGTTACCGTTTACATACATCTACATGTAGACCCACAGTTGAATGTAAGCTAAATTAAAACGTAAAGGTGAATTTGTTTGTTTCATTTCGTTTTGGGCCATCCGGGTCATAGCCGCAGACCCATAATGGAATTGCTAATCTACATTGACGTGGCTCTTCGACCACGGTTCGCATGGCATACCATCGTCAGATTTGGGATGTTTTTTCCATTCAATAATCATCGGATAAAACGTTATTTCTGATAGCTCTTTATCACTCAGCCATATAACTTCGCTCGCCAAAGGTATTCAGTACGATATATACTCTATCTTGGCACATCTCACATCAAATCTGAAGTTTCGTGTTTCACATTCTGATTGGATGCGTCTAGGTTCAGCCGACCAATGAAAACGCGGTTTTCATTTGTCAACAAAACTGAATAGAAGTGATATCAGTGACCTACATTTGTATATTGAAGCATAGCTTATCTTTCAACAACACCTTACAGCGAAGTTATATTTACTATATAGTCAATTATTAAATTTTAGACCAGTTAAACGAACTACTTGGATACGTTGCTCTCTAAACAAATAGAAAAATAATGATTACGTGAGTGATTTCTGTTCCATAAAGTTTACCATATAATTCAAAGATAAACTTCGAACAAAATTGACCACTGAAGCATGAAACACAAAAAAACTGGTGTCCGATCAAATAACTCAAAAACATGTTAATCTTGGGCATTTTGAATTCGTCGCATACAACATGTTTTAGAAGAAGAGTTTAACGTGCCGTCACGATATCGTTTCGAGGCACGCGTATTGTTTTAGAAGGGCGCTGCCATTTTTAACCCCATAGAACCATGCTACGAGCTTTTTCATTGGTTGCTTAATACGTAAATGGAAAAGGCGCAACTTCGGTGATCCAGCAGGTGGCGCAATGCGAGAACTTCAGTTTTGACGTAAGATCTGCCAAGTGTTTCATGAAAAGTATCATACTGAATACCCTTGGCTAGCGAAATTGCAAGCCATAATGAGCACGTGGCATGGTAATAAAACCAATCAAACACGCCAATTCTTAATGATAAATACGTTTTTGTTTATAGCTGACATTATGACATACAATGCGATTAGCGTCGTGACCCACAATCAAGATCTCTTGGGATCAATTCACTATTATATAACAATTGAATTGGATTGCTGGTGTGTCTGAGACAATGGAGGCCCTCCGTGGTAAGGCTAATGGTGCATTATGGGATACCATCACCAAACCTAATTACAACAGGAATTCATCGACCATTTTATTAAATTAAATGGCGACATGGTAGTGGATTTATTGAGAAAACTTAATCCGTTTTATACCCCTTGATAATATATATACAACAGACGGTTGAAAACACAGTTGCGAACATTTTCACCGCAATTTAAGTCATAGACATGTATCTTAATTCTGAGTACGTGAGAACTCAACACTATCGAGAAAATTCACAGCTCTTTTTTCTGTGACGTGAGCGACATAAAATCTGTCTTTATTTAAACACATTTTGGAAACTCAATAGCTTCAAGGCTTTGCGCATGTCAATGTATATTGTCAAATAATGGTATATTCTCTTTCCAAATTATAGTTGTTCCTATCATGCTGAGCCAATGTCTTTTCTTTTTTGTAGAACAAGTTTTCAGCCTTAGAACTGAACTCCGAGAACAAACAAATGGCAACTGGATTCCGGATATGGACACAGTGCAAATAAATATAAACCAACTTATATAATTATTTATAGAACATATATTCATGTGACTTGATGTCGTTATTTTATAATTTATTATTAATTTTTATTATTCTAAAAAGTAAAGAGACGAAATTTCAGAAGAAAAAAAATTCGGAGGTCTCCGTTCTGTAGACAAAGTTTTGATTTAACCCTCGAACACTTCATTTAGTCACATGGGACTCGGATGGAAACACAATTATTCTTTCAAGGACAAACCTTTTCTCGACTTCAGTCTGGCGGGTGTCACTGTTCTTATAATTAGGTTTTTATTGCGCTGTAGGAGTTGAATTATGTTACGTATTGTGAAAGTAATTGCTAAGAGATATGACTTGTGTGCTGCCTTGGGTGTCCTTGCGTGGAGATAGGCGCCGTTAAAAATGACAAGTTTGCTTTCAACTGCCTCCTGTTTTGGGGGTCTTGTTTTGTTAGTTTTACGAGATGCGAGCAGGGAAAAGCGTACTGCCAGTGGGAATATGTACTTTGACTTTACAGAAACCATAGATAACTTCGCTCGCCAAAGGTATTCAGTACGATATATACTCTATCTTGGCACATCTCACATCAAATCTGAAGTTTCGTGTTTCACATTCTGATTGGATGCGTCTAGGTTCAGCCGACCAATGAAAACGCGGTTTTCATTTGTCAACAAAACTGAATAGAAGTGATATCAGTGACTTACATTTGTATACTGAGGCATAGCTTATCTGTCAACAACACCTTACATCGAAGTAATATTTACTATATAGTCAATTATTAAATTTAGACCAGTTAAACGAACTACTTGGATACGTTGCTCTCTAAACAAATAGAAAAATAATAATTACGTGAGTGATTTCTGTTCCATAAAGTTTACCATATAATTCAAAGATAAACTTCGAACAAAATTGACCACTGAAGCATGAAACACAAAAAAACTGGTGTCCGATCAAATAACTCAAAAACATGTTAATCTTGGGCATTTTGAATTCGTCGCATACAACATGTTTTAGAAGAAGAGTTTAAACGTGCCGTCACGATATCGTTTCGAGGCACGCGTATTGTTTTAGAAGGGCGCTGCCATTTTTAAACCCCATAGAACCATGCTACGAGCTTTTTCATTGGTTGCTTAATACGTAAATGGAAAAGGCGCAACTTCGGTGATCCAGCAGGTGGCGCAATGCGAGAACTTCAGTTTTGACGTAAGATCTGCCAAGTGTTTCATGAAAAGTATCATACTGAATACCCTTGGCTAGCGAAATTGCAAGCCATAATGAGCACGTGGCATGGTAATAAAACCAATCAAACACGCCAATTCTTAATGATAGATACGTTTTTGTTTATAGCTGACATTATGACATACAATGCGATTAGCGTCGTGACCCACAATCAAGATCTCTTGTGATCAATTCACTATTATATAACAATTGAATTGGATTGTCGGTGTGTCTGAGACAATGGGAGGCCCTCCGTGGTAAGGCTAATGGTGCATTATGGGATACCATCACCAAACCTAATTACAACAGGAATTCATCGACCATTTTATTAAATTAAATGGCGACATGGTAGTGGATTTATTGAGAAAACTTAATCCGTTTTATTACCCCCTTGATAATATAATATACAACAGACGGTTGAAAACACAGTTGCGAACATTTTCACCGCAATTTAAGTCATAGACATGTATCTTAATTCTGAGTACGTGAGAACTCAACACTATCGAGAAAGTTCACAGCTCTTTTTTCTGTGACGTGAGCGACATAAAATCTGTCTTTATTTAAACACATTTTGGAAACTCAATAGCTTCAAGGCTTTGCGCATGTCAATGTATATTGTTAAATAATGGTATATTCTCTTTCCAAATTATAGTTGTTCCTATCATGCTGAGCCAATGTCTTTTCTTTTTTGTAGAACAAGTTTTCAGCCTTAGAACTGAACTCCGAGAACAAACAAATGGCAACTGGATTCCGGATATGGACACAGTGCAAATAAATATAAACCAACTTATATAATTATTTATAGAACATATATTCATGTGACTTGATGTCGTTATTTTATAATTTATTATTAATTTTTATTATTCTAAAAAGTAAAGAGACGAAATTTCAGAAGAAAAAAAAATTCGGAGGTCTCCGTTCTGTAGACAAAGTTTTGATTTAACCCTCGAACACTTCATTTAGTCACATGGGACTCGGATGGAAACACAATTATTCTTTCAAGGACAAACCTTTTCTCGACTTCAGTCTGGCGGGTGTCACTGTTCTTATAATTAGGTTTTTATTGCGCTGTAGGAGTTGAATTATGTTACGTATATGTGAAAGTAATTGCTAAGAGATATGACTTGTGTGCTGCCTTGGGTGTCCTTGCGTGGAGATAGGCGCCGTTAAAAATGACAAGTTTGCTTTCAACTGCCTCCTGTTTTGGGGGTCTTGTTTTGTTAGTTTTACGAGATGCGAGCAGGGAAAAGCGTACTGCCAGTGGGAATATGTACTTTGACTTTACTTAAGCATCGAACGTCTTTCAGTTGGCATTCATAGCTAATATGAATGCAAACTGGAAAGAGGCAAATTCTATGAAGCGCGCTAGCGCTTCATGTTGAATTTGCCTCTATCCAGTTTGCATTCATATTGGTTATGAATGCCAACTGAAAGACGTTCAATGCTTATATTTACATTTGGTTACAATTTTATGATGAAATCCCAAGGAATTTTGCATATATAATGAATTAATCATTCGTTATCGTCATGGATGGAACAGCCATTTGAACAGCCGTCTTCCGTGATCGCTGACACGACAATTGTGACGTCACAATGATAATGACGTCATTATAAGCGCTTGAAGTTCATTGTCTAAATGACTGCCAACTGCGCTTGGTAAGGTTATATAGTGGGACTGCAGTTAAAATGTAAATATAATGTAATGGAAACGTACTGCGACTATACACTGCCCTCCAAAAGTTCTGTTACATAAACTTTGCTGGCAATTAATCTCTGAGAAAATCTCTCTCTAAAAAGATAAGATAAAATAAAATAATATAATAAAAACAATTAATGAGCTAGAGAAAAGATACAAGTAAATAAATAATATACATGTATACTGATGCTCGTATCACACGTTTACAATTTTACGTATTGCAAAACTGCACGTGTAACAGAACTTTTGGAGGGCAGTGTATTATATAATGGACTGTGACAATATTATGTATTATATCATAAGACTGATGCTTTTTTGCCCTAGCGCTACATGTAGAATATGTCTGTATCTAATCGCGTTCATACCACCATCCATATATGTAATCATTTCTATTTTTGCAAGTTCGTAGTCAAATTAAAAAAAATGGTCTGGTTGCCAAGTTGGGTAACTACGGTAGTCAGGATGACTGAAGTAATCGTTCAGCTTGTTGAACGCAATAGTTGCAATTTGATAAAATATAACAATCGAATAACTGATAATCTCTGTCAGAGTAGTGATGCGGTTCGAAGTGTAGCGAGCCGCCATATTTGATTTCCATCTGAAAATTAGCGTGCTATTTTACCCGTATAATACCGGAAACGTCTTTAAGTTTAATATTAGATAAAAGCAAAACCGTGTAAACTAAGATAAAATATAAACTAAGTAAGTTTATTTAGCTTTATCACATGACGCAACACTTAAGTGAAGCATGAAGTAGAAATAGTCCGGTCTTATATGGTGTTTTGTGATCCTAAGTCAATTGCGATTATGCTAATTTGAACGTAACGTCTCTTCTGTTGACTATATAGTGACATATGTAAATGTATGTAAATAAAAATCATTTTACTATCTTACATGATTTACTTGGAACAATGTTCCAGTCGTATTATTACACTGATTAGAAAGACTTCAAAATGAGTTCTCGGTTTCGCTCCTCTTAGAATTTGTTTCAATTCTCTTTTTTCTTCTTCATTGAATATGAATAGAGTAAGCATGTGACCTAGTGATTAAAACATCTAATCAGTTGATAGTTGACACGTGTAATGAATTCAATTGAAAATGTACTTTAGCCTAGGGATTCTCGAGCCTTGACCGAATTATAAATTTTCGTGCAAGCATCGTTTTTTTTTTAACCAACCACAAGATGTTCTCACCGAATTACAATGACCACTGATATTACCAGTATAAACGTCTTATCGCGCGCTGTTGTCGACTCGTTGGCCAATAAAAATGATAGATTTCACATTATTCTGGTAACAACTAGAAACAGTAAAATAAATGACTGCTTTTCAGATCACCATCAGTCTGTATGACACATTGATGTAATTCTCTGCTAACACAACACTATAATTCGAAGCTTGAACCTGCCGCAAAGCTAGCTTTTGATTATATGCAAGTCACGATGTCCTATGCTGAACTCACGTTAACGATATTAGCTATTTGAGCGTGACTTTTCCGTACCGTGTTCCTCGGTCGTAGTTCTTTAATATTCCTGAGCTTAAGATGAGTCTTCACGGTGATATAACTTCTAAAGAATGGGCGTCGACCGTACTCCTAAAGAGTATAATACTACTTACATGTGATTTTTATATATAACATCGTTTATCATTGGCGCACGTGATGTCCGATTCGAACGCAAATATAAAATTTCCTTATCCGCTTAATAGACAATAAATATCTGTTCGTTAAAAAAAAAAAAAAATATTTAAAACCAATTCTAATACGATACATTCAACACAAAAAAATATTGTAATACAAATGCAAACATTAATTGTAATACATTTTTCTTCATAATGTAACAGCATTAAGGAACTAACTTCTGAAGCTACGTGACAGTGTACAATGTACCATGCTGAAAACTGTGTTTCAATACCTATGGAAAGGTTTTGCAATCAGTCGAGAGGATACACAATGTGAAAGATTCTAATCTTAAACGACACATTCATTATAATAGTTTGTCAAAAAAACTTTTTCATCAGATGTTGCTGGAGAATGATTTTTTTCATATTTTGTTTCCAAACGTTGGGAGATAATATGTAAAGAACTATCACTTTTCAATGTTTGCGATGTAGCGCTCCTCTTCATCCAACTTCTATAAATTAACGTATACTGTAAGCTTAACAATGGCAATAAATAAAGGCACTAAAACAGTTATTAGATATATGCGTTACATAAAATGCTATATATAGTATAACTATGTAGTCCCTGTTTTGTATCTATAGTTGAAATGACCTGTTTTGTTATGTATAGTAGAATCTGACCTATTTTGTATCTAATAGTAGAGCTGACATGTTTTGTCATATATAGTAGAAATTGAACCCTGTTTTGTACTTATAGTAAGAACAACTGACATGTTTTGTATAATTTAGTAGAATTGAAATGTTTTGTTTCTATAGTTTTAGAACCGAACGGTTTTGGATCTATCGTATGAATTGACCTCGTTTTGTCATCTTTTAGTAGAAACGACCTGGTTTGTATCTATAGTAGAACCGACTGGTTTTGTATCTACTAGTTGAAACCGAATCTGTTTGAATTCTTTAGTTGATCCGACACTGATTTTGTATCTATAGTAGTCAATGACCTGTTTTATATGTATCCGTATATTTGAACTGTTATGTTTTGTTCTATAGTGAAAACTGGACTGTTTCTGTTTTCTACTAGTAGAACTGGAACTGACCTGTATCTATAGTTGAACCTACCTGTTTCTGTTATTATGTAGACATGAACTGTTTTATATCTATGAGTAGAAACTAAACCTGTTTTGTATCGATAAGTAGAAAAACTGACCTGTTTTGTATCTATAGTATAGAACGGACCTGTTTGGTATCATATAGTAGAACTGACATGTTTTTGTTTTATAGTAGAACCTGTTGTATTTGTATTTATAGTAGAGCTAACCTGTTTTGTATCTATAGTAGAACTGACCTGTTTTTGTATCAATAGTATTGAACTGACCCTGTTTTGGTATCTATAGTATAACTAGACCTGTTTTGTATCTATAGTAGGAGCTGACCTGTTTTGTATCTATAGTACGAACACGACATGTTTTGTATCTATAGTAGAACCGACCTGTTTTGTAATCTATAGTAGAACCTACATGTTTTTGGTATCTATAGTATAGACTTGGTCCTGTTTTGTATCCTATAGTACGAACTACTGACCTGTTTTGTATATATAGTAGAGAACTGACTGTTTTGTATCTAGTATTAGAACATGACCTGTTTTGTATATCTATAGTAGAAGCGACCTGTTTTGTCTCTTTAGTATTGCCTACCTGTTTTCTATCTATACTAGAACTGGACCATGTTTTGTATCTATAGATAGAAAACGACCTGTTTTGTATCTATACTAGAACTGACATGTTTTCAGTATCTATAGTATAGAACTAACCTGTTTTGTATCTATAGTAGAACTGACTGTTTTGTATCTATAGTATAACCGACCTGTTTTGTATTTATATAGTAGAAACCGACATGTTTTGTATCTATATTAGACCGACTGTTTGCATTATCTATATATAGCCGACATGTTTTGTATCTATAGTTAGAACTTGACCTGTTTTGTTTCTATAGTTATAGCTGACCTGTTTTGTATCTATAGTAGAAGCTGACCTGTTTTGTATCTATAGTAGAATATAACTGACCTGTTTTGTATCTATAGTAGAACTGACCTGGTTTTGTATCTATAGTAGAGATACCGACCTGTTTTGGTTATTTATAGTAGAACTGACCTGTTTTGTATCTATATTAGAGCTGAACCTGTTTTGTATCTATAGTAGACCTGACCTTTATTGTATATATTAGTTAGAGCCGACCTGTTTTGTCTATCTATAGTAGGAACTGACCTGTTTTGTATCTATAGTAGAACCTAACTGTTTTGTATCTATAGTTGGCAGCTGACCTGTTTTGTATCTATTAGTAGAACTGACCTGTTTTGTATCTTATCTAGAATATGACCTGTTTTGGTATCTATAGTAGAGTGACCTGTTTTGTAATCTATAGTAGAGCTGACCTGTTTTGTATCTATAGGTAGAACTGACTTGTTTTGTATCTAGAGTAGAGAACCGACCTGTTTTGTCTCTATATAGTAGAACCGACCTGTTTTGTATCTATAGTAGAACCGACCTGTTTTGTATCTATAGTAGAACCGACCTGTTTTGTATCTATAGTAGAACTGACCTGTTTTGTATCTATAGTAGAACTGACCTGTTTTGTATCTATAGTAGAACCGACCTGTTTTGTATCTATAGTAGAACTGACCTGTTTTGTATCTATTGAAAAAACCTGACCTGTTTTGTATCTATAGTAGAGACCGACCTGTTTTGTGTATCTATAGTAGAGCCGACCTGTTTTGTAAATCTATAGTAGAACTGACCTGTTTTGTATCTATAGTAAGAACTGACCTGTTTTGTATCTATAGTTTAGAACTGACCTGTTTTGTAATCCTATAGTAGAAACTGACCTGTTTTGTATCTATAGTAGAAGACCGACCTGTTTTGTATCTTTAGTAGCTATAGTAGAACCTGACCTGTTTTGTATCTCATAGTAGAGCTGGACCTGTTTTGTATCTCTAGTAGAACCGACCTGTTTTGTAGTCTATAGGAGAAGCCTACCTGTGTTGTATTTATAGTTGACCTGATCTTTTTGTATCTATAGTATAGCTACCTGATCTATACTGACATGTTTTGTATCTATAGTAGAATCTATTACCTGACATGTTTTGTATCTATAGTAGATCTGAACTGTTTTTGTATCTATAGTAGAACTGAACCTGTTTTGTATCTATAGTAGAAATTAATTTAAAAACAAAATGACCTGTTTTGTATCTATAGTACCCTCCAACTCACCTGTTTTAAAATATCTATAGTAGAACCACCTCCCCCCCCCACCTGTTTTTGTATCTATAGTAGAAATCTATCGGACCTGTTTTGTATCTATAGTAATAGAATCCCGAACCAGTTTTGTACTCTATAGTAGAATCCTACCTGTTGTTGTATCTATAGTAGAACTGACCTGTTTTGTATCTATAGTATAGCCTGACCTGTTTTGTATCTATAGTAGAGCCTGACCTGTTTTGTATCTATAGTAGAACTGACATCTGTTTTGTATCTATAGTAGAACTGACCGGTTTTGTATCTATAGTAGATAGTTGACCTGTTTTGTACCTCTATAGTAGAACTGTTTTGTATCTATAGTGTAGTATAAGGCCGACTGTTTTGTATCTATAGTAAGAACTGAACCTGACCTGTTTTGTATCTATAGTAGAACCTACCTGTTTTTGTATTCTAGTAGTAGCAGCTGACCTGTTTTGTATCTATAGTAGAAACTGACCTGTTTTGTATCTATAGTAGAACCGACCTGCATTGTATCTATAGTAGGAACCGACCTGTTTTGTATCTATTTAGTAGAACTGACCTGTTTTGTATCTATAGTAGAACTGACCTGTTTTGTATCTATAGTAGAACTGACCTGTTTTGTATCTATAGTTGAACCGACCTGTTTTGTATCTATAGTAGAGCTGAACTGGTTTTGGAATCTATAGTTAGAGGCTGACCTGTTTTTTTGTATCTATAGTATGAACTGACCTATTTTGTATCAATACTATAACCTGACATGTTTTGTATCGTATATTAATAGCCTGACCTGTTTTGTATCTATTGTTGAAACCTTATTGTTTTGTATCTTTACTAGAACCGACCTGTTTTGTATCTATAGTATAGCCGACCTGTTTTGTAATTATATTAGTATAACCTGACCTGTTTTTGTATCTATAGTAGAAACCTGACCTGTTTTGTATCTATAGTATAACCGACATGTTTTGTATCTATACGTAGTTACCTGACCTGTTTTGTTATCTATAGTAGAACACTGACTGTTTTGTATCTATAGTATAGAACCGACCTG
Source organism: Argopecten irradians (assembly GCF_041381155.1). NCBI lineage: Eukaryota > Metazoa > Mollusca > Bivalvia > Pectinida > Pectinidae > Argopecten > Argopecten irradians. The sequence goes on along the minus strand of NW_027188381.1, from coordinate 6,521 downwards.
TTTTGTATCTATAGTTGAACTGACCTGTTTTGTATCTATAGTAGAGCCGACCTGTTTTGTATCTATAGTAGAAATGACACTGTTTTGTATTTGTCTCTAGTAGAACCTACTGTTTTTGTATCTTATAGTTAGAACTGACCTGTTTTGTATCTATAGTAGAGAACCGGACCTGTTTTGTATCTATAGTAGAACTGACCTGGTTTGCTATCTATATTAGAAAACTGACTGTTTTGTATCTATAGTAGAACTGACTCCTGTTTTGTATCTATAGTAGAAACTGACCTGTTTTGTATCTATAGTAGAACTGACCTGTTTTGTATCTATAGTAGAACTGACCTGTTTTGTATCTATAGTAGAACTGACCTGTTTTGTATCTATAGTAGAACTGACCTGTTTTGTATCTATAGTAGAACTGACCTGTTTTGTATCTATAGTAGAACTGACCTGTTTTGTATCTATAGTAGAACCTACCTGTTTTGTATCTATAGTAGAACTGACCTGTTTTGTATCTATAGTAGAACCGATCCTGTTTTGTATCTATAGTAGAACCGACCTGTTTTGTATCGTATAGTAGATTTGACCTGTTTTGTATCCTTATAGTAGAAAACTGACCTGTTGTGTATTATATAGTAGAACTGTCCTGTTTTGTATCCTCTAGTAGAGTTGACCTGTTTTTGTATCTATAGCTAGTAGAAACTGACCTGTTTTGTATCTATAGTAGAACTGACCTGTTTTGTATCTATAGTAGAACTGACCTGTTTTGTATCTATAGTAGAACTGACCTGTTTTGTATCTATAGTAGAACCGACCTGTTTTGTATCTATAGTAGAACTGACCTGTTTTGTATCTATAGTAGAACTGACCTGTTTTGAACTGACCTGTTTTGTAGTATAGTATTGCTGACCTGTTTTGTATCTATAGTAGAACTGACCTGTAATGACCTGTTTTGTATCTATAGTAGAAACTGACCTGTTTTGTATCTATAGTAGAACTTGACCTGTTTTGTATCTATAGTAGAACCTACCTGTTTTGTTTCTATAGTATCTCCCTAAACTTGCGCGTTTCTGTACCTGTTTTGTATCTATAGTAGAACTGACCTGTTTTGTGGCCCTGTCCTTCTTATTAGTCCATCTGAGCTGTATTTTCTTTATAGTGAACTCTGACTGTTTTGTATCTATAGTAGAACTGACCTGTTTTGTATCTATAGTAGAACTGACCTGTTTTGTTATCTATAGTATGACTGACCTATGAACTGTTTTGTATTTATAGTAGAACACGACCTGTTTTGTATCTATAGTAGAACTGACCTGTTTTGTATCTATAGTAGAACTGACCTGTTTTGTATCTATAGTAGAACTGACCTGTTTTGTATCTATAGTAGAACTGACCTGTTTTGTATCTATAGTAGAACCTACCTGTTTTGTATCTATAGTAGAACTGACCTGTTTTGTATCTATAGTAGAACTGACCTGTTTTGTATCTATAGTAGAACTGACCTGTTTTGTATCTATAGTAGAACTGACCTGTTTTGTATCTATAGTAGAACTGACCTGTTTTGTATCTATAGTAGAACTGACCTGTTTTGTATCTATAGTAGAACCGACCTGTTTTGTATCTATAGTAGAACCTACCTGTTTTGTATCTATAGTAGAACTGACCTGTTTTGTATCTATAGTAGACTGACCTGTTTGTATTCTATAGTAGAATCTGACCTGTTTTGTATCTATAGTAAGAACTGAACTGTTTTTGTATCTATATCTAGAACCGACCTGTTTTGTTTATAGTATCTATATGTTTTGTATTACTAGAGACATGACATGTTTTTTATATGTATCTATAGTATTTGTATCTATAATAACTGACCTGTTTTGTATCTATAGTAGAACTGACCTGTTTTGTATCTATAGTAGAAACTGAAATGTTTTGTATCTATAGTAGAACCGACCTGTTTTGTATCTATAGTAGAACTGACCTGTTTTGTATCTATAGTAGAACTGACCTGTTTTGTATCTATAGTAGATCTATACCTAGTTGTGTACTGACCTGTTTTGCTACTATAGTAGAAACGACCTGTTTTGTATCTATAGTAGAACTGACCTGTTTTGTATCTATAGTAGAACCGACCTGTTTTGTATCTATAGTAGAACTGACCTGTTTTGTATCTATAGTAGAACTGACCTGTTTTGTATCTATAGTAGAACTGACCTGTTTTGTATCTATAGTAGAACTGACCTGTTTTGTATCTATTGTATGAGTTTTGTTTCTAGAAACTGAACCTGTTTTGTATCTATAGTAGAAACTGACCTGTTTTGTATATATAGTAGAACCTACCTGTTTTGTATCTATAGTAGAACTGACCTGTTTTGTATCTATAGTAGAACCTACCTGTTTTGTATCTATAGTTGAACTGACCTGTTTTGTATCTATAGTAGAACTGACCTGTTTTGTATCTATAGTAGAACGACCTGACCTGTTTATGTAGAACAGACCATCTTTTGTAGGATATATACTGACCGCTGTTTTTGTATCTCTATAGTAGAACTGACCTGTTTTGTATCTATAGTAGAACTGACCTGTTTTGTATCTATAGTAGAACGGACCTGTTTTGTATCTATAGTAGAACTGACCTGTTTTGTATCTATAGTAGAACTGACCTGTTTTGTATCTATAGTAGAACCGACCTGTTTTGTATCTATAGTAGAACCGACCTGTTTTGTATCTATAGTTAGAACCGACCTGTTTTGTATCTATAGTAGAACTGACCTGTTTTGTTTCTATAGTAGAACCGATCTATAGTAGAAACCTGTTTTGTATCTATAGTAGAAACTGACCTGTTTGTTGGCTAGTAGAAACCAACTATCTAGTATGCTAGACCGACCTGTTTTGTATCTATAGTAGAACAGCGACCTGTTTTGTATCTATCGTAATGAGCCGTGACCGAAAACCTGTTTTGTATACTATAGTTGAATCTGACTCTGTTTTGTATCTATATTAGAACTGACTGTTTTGTATCTATAGTAGAACCTGACCTGTTTTGTATCTATAGTAGAACTGACTGTTTTGTATCTATAGTAGAACTGATCTAGAACTATATAGAACCTGTTTTGTATCTTATTAACCGACCTCATTCTTGTATTAGAACTGACCTGTTTTGTATCTATAGTAGAACTAGAACCTGTAGTAGAACCGAACTGTTTTGTATTCTATAGTAGAAAACTGACCTGTTTTGTATCTATAGTAGAACCGACACCTGTTTTTGTATCTATAGTAGAACTGACCTGTTTTGTATCTATAGTAGAACTGACCTGTTTTGTATCTATAGTAGAACTGACCTGTTTTGTATCTATAGTAGAACCGACCTGTTTTGTATCTATAGTAGACACCTACCTGTTTTGTATCTATAGTAGAACCTGACCTGTTTTGTATCTATAGTATAACTACCTACCTGTTTTGTATCTATAGTAGAACTGACCTGTTTTGTATCTATAGTATAACCGACCTGTTTTGTATCTATAGTAGAACTGACCTGTTTTGTATCTATAGTAGAACCGACCTGTTTTGTATCTTATAGTAGAAACTGACCTGTTTTGTATCGTATAGTAGAGCGGACCTGTTTTGTATCTATAGTAGTAGAACTGACATGTTTTGTATCTGTTTGTATCTATAGTAGAACTGAACGTTTGTATCTATAGTAGAACCTAACTGTTTTGTATCTGTTTTGTATCTTATAGTGAACGACCTGTTTGATTTCTATAGTTGAACTGACCTTGTTTGTAATCTATAGTAGAACTGACCTGTTTTGTAATTTATTAGTTGGAGCCTGTCCTGTTTTCTGTATCAATAGTAGTGCTGACATTCAATGATTTTGATCTATAGAACCCAAAAAAAAAAAAAACACAAACCCAAAAAAAAAAAAAAACCAAACACACAACACACAAAACTAGAACCGACGCTGTTTTGTATCTATAGTAGGACCGACCTGGTTTGTATCGTATATTTGAACACGACCTAATTTTGTATCGATAGTAGAAACTGACCTCGTTGTAATCTACTTAAGACCTGACCTATTTTGAATCTATAGTAGAACTGACCTGTTTTTGTAATCTATCGTTGAACCGACCTGTTTGTTCTCTATAGTAGAGCGAACCTCTATTTTGTATCTATAGTTGAGCCGACTTGGTTTTGTTTCTGTAGTTGAACCGATCTGTTTTGAAGCTTAGTTGAACGACTCTGTGTTGTATCTATAGTTATAACCGACATGGTTTGGTATCTATTGTTGAAATTGACCTGTTTTGTATCGTATAGTAGAGCCGACCTGTTTTGTATCTATAGTGAACTGATCTGTTTTGTATCTATAGTAGAACTGTCGTAGTTTTGTATCGATAGTATAACTGCACTTGTTTTGTTATCTATTTTTGAACTGAACCTGTTGTCGTATCTATAGTAGAAACCGACCTGTTTTGTATCAATTAGTCAGAAACTGAAACTGTTTTTGTATCGATAGTAGAACTGATCATGTTTGGTATTTTTATTTTAGAAACTCCTACTGCTTTGTATCTATTGTAGAACTAACCTGTTTTGCATATAAATTAGAATACTATCCTCTGTATTGATATCTATTGTTGAACCGAACATGCTTTGTATCTATTGTAGATTCGACCTGTTTTGTATCTATGAGTTAGAACCTACCTGTTATGTATCTATAGTTGAAAATGAATGTTTTGTCATGTTTAGTTGAACCGACCTGTGTTGTATCTATTAGTAGAATCCGACCTGTTTTGTTATCTTTTTAGAAATGGACCTATATTGTTATCTATAGTACAGATGACCTGTTTTGTTATCATATAGTAGAACTGACCTGTTTTGTATCTTTATTAGAAAACTGACACTATATTGTATCATTTATTTTCAGCTGAACTATATTGTATTCTATAGTAGAAGCTGGACTCCTGTTTTTGTATCTTTTATAGAACTGACCTGTTTTGTATCTATATTTTGAAATTGACCCTGTTTTGTTTATTCTAGTAGGAGCCGGACTGTTTTGTATCTATAGTAGAGGCTTGCTGTTTTGTATACGATTTTAGAAACTGACGTTTTGTATCTATAGTATAATGAAACTGTTTTGTAATCTATAATAGAACTGACCTGTTTTGTATATTATATTAGAGCCGGACCATGTTTTTGTATTCTATTCGTAGAGCCTAGCTGTTTTTGTATCTATAGTAGACTAACCTGTTTTTGCATATATATTCAGAAACTAACCTGTTTTGTATCTATTGTTGAGTGAACTATTACGTATCTATTAGTAGAACTGAACTGTTTTGTAGCCTGGTATGTATCTATTAGTGAACTTGACTGTTTAGTATCTATAGTAGAACTGACCTGTTTAGTTTCTGTTTTGTATCAATAGTAGAACCGACCTGTTTTGTATGTATAGCTAGAATCTGAACATGTTTTGTATCTATAGTAGAACTGACCTGTTTTGTAATATATAGTTAGAAGCAGACCTGTTTTTGTATTATAGTAGAAAATGACCTGTTATGTATCTAAAGTCGGGACCGACCTGTTTTTGTATCTATAGTTGAACTACCTGTTTTGGATCTTATTAGAACTGAACTAATTTTGCAGTCTTTAGGTAGAACTGACCTGCTTTGTTTCTATGAATAGAACTGACTGTTTTGTATTCTATAGTAGAACTGAACTGTTTTGTATCTAGATTAGAACTGACTATTTTGTATTATATGTAGAACTGACTTGTTTTGTGTCTATAGTAGAACTGGTACCTGTTTTGTTTCTATAGAATAACCGAACCAGTTTTTGTATCTATATGTAGAACCGACCTGTTTTGTATCTCAGAGTTAGAGCCTACCTGTTTTGTATCTATAGGAGAAACTGACCTGTTTTGTATTTATAGTATAACTGTACCTGTTTTGTATCTATATTAGAACAGACATGTTTTGTATCTATAGTAGAAACCGACCTGTTTTGTTTCAATAGAAGAACTGAAACGTTTTGTATATATAGTAGAACTGACCTGTAACCTGGTCCTCTACACATTGGGCGTTTTGGAATCTCCACATATACAGATACCACTTTTAGATTACTGGTTCGTTTAGTTGTATCTATTTTCTATAGTAACTGTATCTATAGAGAACTGACCTGTTTTGTATCTATAGTATAAAACTGACCTGTTTTGTATCTATAGTAGAACCTGACCTGTTTTGTATCTCATAGTAGTATATGCATTAATGTTGAACTAAACGTTGAAAATGTCAACAGGGTCTATAACTGAGTAGAGTAGATGGCAATAATACACATAGTCACAAATAAAGTCTTTGTTTATGTCCTTTAGTTTTATCCATAAAATTTCCTCTGTACTGCGACTAACAATATGTCCAATGAGTAAAATGTGATTGTTTGATAACAACACCTACACTCCAGATTCTATTTTACCATTATGATGAATGTCTTTTTGTTGTGGTTTATAAATTTGTATCCATCATTCTTAGTTTCTTAGGAGT